>NC_056560.1:35286290-35485132 GCF_013358625.1 Macadamia integrifolia | reverse complement strand
AAAAAAAAAAAAAAGGAATTCTTTTTCTTTATCTTTCAGACAAATTATGACATCTATAGTACACCAGTCCACCCAACGATGGCACTGAAATACAGCGTATAAATCAAAGAATAACCTCAGCGGGGCAGAAGATTGATCAATATTCTACTCCAACTAGCATATTGGAAGGATATGGTTAGCAGTGCTTGAAGTGGGCGACTCTGGCAGGTATACTCTACTGACTGTACTGCAGAGTGTTTATGGCCATCAATACCATCATGCCAGTAAAAAACCAACAGATCACACCTTTTGGTCTCCATAACCACCCTCTCCCCAAGAGAAGCTCCTAGAAGATCTGCTGGTATTCCTTTCCCTTCAGCATATAGTTGTTAAGCTTCTCCTTCAAAACAGTTCTTGGAGTAGCTCATTTGATCACCCCCTTGCACATGATCAACATCGTTTCTCTCAAGGCTCTCTGTCCCAGAAGTCTATCATTATGTACAAATTCATCATCCTGTATTCCCTGCAACCTCCGCTGCTCGTTGTCTCATCATCTCCATCACTGCAGCCCTCCGCCGAGAATCAGACTGCTGCTGCAGCCTCCTTAAATGTTCTTTCAAGTCCCTGGGCAATTACAACATGTAAACAGAACACTTAAATATGTTTTATACAACAAAAGGAGGTGACAAATTTTCAAGATGGGAGAAACTACTATACGTACTTGCAGCGTGGTACATGGCATTCAGATTCTTTGCATGCTCGAGCATGAAGTTGAAGAAGATACCACATTTTCTTACAAAGAAGACAACCTCCAGAAGCACGAATTTTGCATTGAATGCCGTGGCGGAAAAGCCCCTTAACTTTGCGGCAATTCGGGTACTGGCACTGTGGAGAGCGGCACTGAGAAGCATGCACCAGAAGATCAAGCATTTTCCTTAGCTGCAACAGCATATCATCACACATGAGACCTTGTAGTGAAATCAAATATTTCCACTTACTGAGAATAAAATTTTTGAACTACAAGAAAATGACAAAATCCGCATAATGCAAAAAATTAGAATTAGAAGTCTGCTCCAAAATGAGAATAGAACAATCAGCCAATCACATATGACGGACTGGAACAATCAAATCATCCATGGAAGCCCACCTCTCAGGTTAGCCAGCTGTAAAGTTTCAGGTCCCAACTTCACCGAATGACCACGATATTAGGAGTTTTACTTAATGTTTTCAACTGTGTACAGTTGCCAACCAACTTTGACGCTTTATCTACACGTGAAGATTTGATTGAACTGAAACTTGCCGGATAGACAGATCATGTCTGGACAACGTCCACAAAATTTAGCCCCAACAGAGATGCCATGTGTAAGACTTAAGATGGTCGAAAGACTTCCTTTCCTTTGCAAGTATAGAAATTTTTATTGAAAATCAAAACAAACGGAATATGAAAATACTAAATTACAAGAACACAAATGTAAAAGGCTGGAACATCTCCAAAAAAAAAAAAAAACAGACTACTCTTATGGGATATGATATCCCTACCAACCCCGGTACCAATTCATCAGCTAAAGAATTGGATGATCACATCCTCTACCCAAAAGCTCAAGGTGATCTGGCTTTCCTGATTAGATGCAACTAAATCCAAGGAACTCCAGGCATTGCTTCAAGACAACCTCCATCCATTGGATTTCCCTTTCTATATGACATGTGCAAAAGAAAAGAGAATGAGTCCTGTGATTTGTGCAGGGAGTCCCACTCGATTGAGTTTGGGCTGCCCTCCTCTATTCATTATATAGTAGTTTAATCAGCCTATTACAAGTAGGACAGCAGTCCTAGTAGGACAAGAAACATCAAAACATAATAGGAAACTGACTAACTAATCAGTCCAAACTGAACTAGGACTCTCCTACTAGCATAACATCAGTCCTAGCTGAGCTAGGACTTTCCTAGTTAGACTAGGAAAACACCGAGGAGCCTGCACAGTCCGCAAGACTCCTCCTCCTCACGACAGCCTTCTAATACTCCCCCTCAAGCTGGAGTACAGATGTTAATCATGCCTAGCTTGTTACAAATATAGTCCACTCTACCACTCCCCAACGACTTAGTGAAAACATCTACAAGTGGCTCTCCTTTGCGAACATGATTAGTAGAAATAACTCGTTGTCACATCTCTCGAACAAAGTGACAGTCAACCTCAACATGTGTTGTCCTCTCATGGAACACTGGATTATATGCAATATGGATCGCAACTTGGTTATCACACCACAACTGCATAGACGAAGTGCACTCAAACCCAGGTTCTGTCAACAACTGCTTCATCCATATCAACCGACAGGTGACATGAACCACGGCACGGTACCCGGACTCTGTGCTAGACCTAGCCACAACAATCTGCTTCTTGCTCTTCCAAAACACAAGATTACCACCAACAAACGTACAGAACCCAATAGTTGATCGCCTATCAACAAGAGATCCAGCCCAATCAGCATCACAAAAACCCTCAACGCGACCATGGTCCATGATCAAAGTAAAACAATCCACGACCTGGAGCCTTCTTGAGATATTGTAGAATATGAATAACAGCATCCCAATGAGATGTTCGTGGAGAGGAAAGAACTGCAATTTATGCAAGGAAGTCCCAATCGATTGAGTTGGGGCTGCCCTCCTCTATTCCATTATATAGTAGTTTAATCAGCCTATTACAAGAAGGACAGCAGTCCTAGTAGGACTAAAAACATCAAAACATAATAGAAAACTGACTAATCAGTCCTAGCTGAACTAGGACTCTCTTAGTTGGACAACTAACTCCTAACATAACATAAGTCCTAGCTTTCCTGGTTAGACTAGGAAAACACCGAGGGAGGAGCCTGCACAATCCGCAGGACTCCTCTTCTCTTCTCTTCTCTTCTCTTCTAACGACAGCCTTCTAACAGAGTGCATCTAACCATGCTGAACAGCTATCTCAAAGACTTGGATAGATGGTTTCAGCTTCGCTGCAACTGAACCAGAACCAATCAGACCACAGAATACAAGCAGTAAAGGTCCACTCTTGGTCGCTAAAGACAACCCCCTATCCCAGCTGGACCTGTGGTGCCTAATGAGCATCAATCTTAAGCTTAACCATACTAGCTCACAGGAAAGTCCATATATGTTGGGAAATGGAATAGGGACTGTAAAAGATGCCCCTACGTCCCAAGAGATCCCATTATTCTCAATAGAAACACTCCTGAATGATCCACCATTAATCATAAGGATTAGGTAGGACCTAGGAATCTACTACAAAAAGGGATTTTGCCCACCCCAAGTCTTAAGTCTTACAAAAGGACCAACGTCCACCTCATATATAATGAATGGAACAGAAAACGATAGGAATTCCCATATACTCTACAAAGGGCGCGCAAGTGTGTCCTATCAGTCATACCTGAGTACCAACAATTACCATCCCTCCCATATTTGGATTCAGTCGTAAAGTGCCAAAAACTATCCTCCCCCCTAGGAAATCTGGATAAATTAGCTAACTGACAAACTAGAAGAAAAAACTCCCCATCAATCATAAATAGTTAGGACACCAGGCAGACCCCAACATAAGAAGGAAATGAACGGAAGAGAGGCACTATCAGATGTCTCTAAGAAAGTATTTGTTTTGTGGTTGGGGGACGGAGGGGTGTTCTCTACACCAGTGGGTTCAGAGGGTATCTCTACACCAGCACCCAAGTTATGCCACATGGCAAATTGGTAAAGCTAGAATTTCGATGTGGCTAAGTGACACTATTACCAAGATATCTATATGGTTGAAATCGCTACATCACCTACAAAGTAGCATAAGTTTGGGTGCCGGTGTAGAGAAACTCTTCACTATACATTTATATATAGATGGACTTTTTTCTGCCAAAAGGAGAAAAAAGGAAGGAAAAAGATAGAAATGCTAATAAACACCAAGCACATTTCAGTGATACCTCTGGGGCTCATTAAACATTCTCAATTCCAAACGCCGGAAGCAAAGGCAGAACAACCTGCAGAGGGATCCATAGCTACCAATGGAACATTAAGTGGAAAGTGCAGTGCCAACGTAACCACAATAGGCAGTTAAAGCACAAACATGCACTAGTGCAGATAACCATCAGCATATCCAGAACCAATTGATGCGAGCACAAGGAAACACACCTCTACCAACAAAAAAAAAAAAAGAAAAGAAAACACACCTGTACAACTCGTTTTTGCCGAGCTTCTTTGTTCTGTGCATCACGTTCAGCTAAAGAAGGATGATTTGTCAACTTATGAGGATGGTCAACCCCACAATCCTTTTGATAACATGCATTGCATACATCATAATCAGGGCAGATTTCACAACGCCATCCCTGACCAGCTTCTATGTCATGATGACAGATATTGCATGTTGTCACAAAGGCAGGTGCAGTTGGATTATGAAGATGATACAGGACCATCATAGAGGAATGCTTAGCACGTCGTAAAGTATCATATTGATAATGGTTTCCTTGACAAAGACTAAGAAACGCCTGCCTAGTGTCAAAGAATTCACTCTCAAGAATCTCATCTTTATCCTTAGTTTCTGAAGGTACATCAGTCACTTCCACCTGCATGAGCACCATAATTAGAGATCATTGTATCCACAGAAACTCCAATTACAATATCCTGGCAATTGGATCAATATTCATCTCCATTGACACAATATCACAAAAGTATATAGATCACACACTCTACAAGGATGGTTTCCCGTATTAAAGCCTTGTTTTCCAAAATTAGAGATCTCATATTCATGAAAATTTCCAAATGATTTTCATTATTCAGCTTACATGATTTAACTAAGGTTCTGTTGAGTATGTAAAATGTTGTTAAGTATAATTAGAACAAAACTAAAATAGAACATGTAGTAAACTGAAACAAATTAGAACAAAAATATAACGGGAGTTTTGAACACTTCTCAAATAGATTTCTTATCCCTTTGTCATAATTCTTAACGAAAATCAAAGTAATTTGGTCTTCGAGTTTTTCACAGAATTATTTTTCATAATGACTTTACAAATTTTCATCTTGTATTGTTTTTAAACTCAGATAATTTCATGACATTTTACATCCAACCAGACGGAGCAGTAGTTACAGACCAAAGTAAATATGCAGGTGAAGTACAGGCCTAGAAAATAATCTTCCGATAATAAAAATGTAGGATCAGGAGACTCACAGGGAAGAGTGCATGCTTCTCCCGACTGTTGATTGGATGTCTGTCCTTCTCCTCAATTCTCTGTTCAGCTTCATAACACCTATCATTCAAAGGGGGGGGGGGTATCAGCTGCCTCAGTTCTCACGGCTAAACAACCCATGCTCCCCATGACAAGAAGATAAAATTTACTCACGAGCAATGAGAAAAAAAAATGCACTATCAGTACAAGGGATCACATAAAGTTAAATGGTGCATCTAGAAGGTTGCTTGTGGTCAAGGCACCAAGTGTCATCCCAAACAAAGTAGAGTGACCAACCCTAATTTGATTTGATTTTCCGCTTGGACTGCTCAATGGAAACCATGATACTTCTCTATAAGCCCCACCTATAAGTTCTCCAAAGTTCCAGAGTTTCCATTGATTAGCTATTCCATTTTCGGCCATATCATTCGTTCACAATTGAATATCCAAAGCCATTTAGAAAGTAAAGATTTGTTCAATGGAGTAATTCATCTAAATTAAACCCTTATTCTTCTAATCAATTCAATCACCCTACTATCCTCAGGATGGAGTTATGCTGCATACATTTTGTTCTTTCTAAAACAGATTCTGGGAAAGTCAGTGAAGGGAGACAGTGAATTTGGACATTAACTAAATCAGCTATGATAAGAATCATCTTTCCTCCTTACAGTTTCTATGCTTTTACCTTTCAATCCACCCAGGGCCAAGGGAAGCACTAAAGAAGAACCATTAAATGAGTGAACCAAGTAGACTAGATAGTGGTGTATCCTAAGCCTTGCCTTGGTGGTTCATGGTTGCAAAGTGGATTCCAAACCAAGCTGGAGCTGATAGGTACAAAGCATGTCCATATATTTCCCTTTCCAAGCATGTTAATTTCTTTTCCATTCCTTTCTCTCACTGGATCACGAACCAATTTCTGTCTATGGTTCACACCCAAAGGCATTACCATGTATACTTTGGGTAGGGAACCAAATCTGCATTGCATCCTAGCAGCTCATTGAACCAGATTTTCAATGTTTGCTACTGGGAACTTGGCTTTTATTAAAGATTGGCTTTCCGACTGGAAACCGCTTCAAAAAATCTTAAAACAATCCCAGTACTTCAACTGGTTACCAAAGACCCCACGGAATACCAACATACAACAAAACGGTGTTCTACATTTTGCTAGAAATCATCAAAATTCAGCAGAATATTTTTATTTTTCTGGAGGTCAAAATTGAAAGCTAAAGGAAATGTTTCAGTCTGGCAAAATTTTGTGCCATCTTGGCTAAAATCTTATGTAAAAATTCGACATTGGAACGAAATTGTTATTGACAAAATTATTGAAATCGTGAGGCCTGATCCCCCCCCCCCTCCCCTTTTCAAACTTATTTGCAACAAGAATTTCTCCCCAAAGAAGTGCTGAACATGTGATTTTCTCACCTTATATCAGTACATAATTACTCCCAATATTATGTATGAACTCTAATGAACCACCTACAACCTGATTTAAGTACTTAAATTCTATTTAATTTTTTATGATTCAGAATTTAAAATTAAATATAAACAGATAAAGAAATTTTGCAAAAACAAAAACAAAACCAAAAAAAAAAAAAACTGCTTCATAACCAATAAGAATGCAATTAAAAAAAAAAAAATTGTAATATCATTATTCATGGAATGTGTTGGTTTACCAGTTTTTGTCACAATGTTGTGCTTTCCCATATACCACTAACCCAAAATGAGATTAAAATGCTAATACAATAAAAATTGTAATACATTATCTTGTCATGTGTCTCATTCCTCTAATTCTCCATACGGATCAAAGCCAACATGGAAGGCCTATTACTTAGGTTTCAAGACCATAAAATCACTTTGGATGGTTTAATTTTGTATCCAATCACTCTTACATGTGTAAATACGTTTAAATGAATCCCCAGATTCATTAGAAAATATGCAGAGTACTTTGACTTGTTCTTTAAAGCATTCCACTCTCTCTGAGGAAACTAAAGGCATCTTGTATATTTTTGTCAAAGTTTGAATATAGCAGGGTTTGTTCACCTTATTTCTTTTTCTAGAAGGCAGAGATGAGTTCAATTATACAGGGATTTATATTGTTGGGTCATCTTAAGATTGAGATAGACATCTTCAATGATATTGTTGGACCTCAATCAATATGGATGATCCATGGATACAGGTGAATATCACTGACATTAAAATAAATAAATAAATAAAAATCGAAAAAAAAAGGTGAAGCCAAACACTGTCAACACACACTGCACTGGGGATCTAGGAGAATGTCTTTCTCCCAGAAAAACTGGCTGATTCCTTTTGTATAGTTGTGGGCATTGTGGCTTTATTGGCCTTGTAAAGTATAGAAAACCCCATTTTCTCCTTTTTTTGAGGGATATCCTCTGTCCCTCCCCTTGGTAGAATTATTATTTAGCCAAAAAACAAAATACAGATGTCCAGATAGTAAGGTTAAATTAGCCATCTCCATCCGCCTAGTAGGGATCTTATAAGAGAGCTAACATATATAATTTTCGATAAAATTTCTAAGAGCTGGCGAGGAATGCCGGAAGACAAACAGATAGGGAGGAGTAGAGGACACTTACTTAGCACAAAGCTGAAAATTTTTGCATTGATTACAAACCCAATGATTTCCAGACACCATAAGAATACAACAGTGAGAGCAGGCATGCTGCAAATGAACCATGATAAAATCTTCCTTCATTGGACAGATAGTTTCACCAAGCTGCAGAAGCAAATCATTAAACAATCGTAAAATAACAGGAGTTAAACTTGGAAAACAAAAATGGCATTTGAAAATGTCAAAACAATGACCAGTTAGCAAAGCTAAATTTATATTACCACTACTAAGTCTAAAGAAAACTCTTTAGCAAAAGAACTCTTTAAAAACACAGCACAACTAGATATTTTTGACTTTCTAAATAACTCATAGGACAAAATCAAATGCAAATAAGAAAACTTGAAGGTGACATCAGAAAATGACAAATTTAAGAGAACATGGGAGACGAGCTTACTTTTTGCATTAGTAAAATATCTTTTGAGGCATTGCCTGAAAGATCCGCTTGTCCAGCAGCTTTCAGGGCCCTTTTTGTTATAGTCTTTTTGGTTTTTCCTTTCTTTTGTTGTTTTCTTCCATCTTCTTCCTGACGGAGCTGATTAATTATATCCTCTGCAGCACCAGGCCAGTAGTCGCCATCAAAATATGGCAGTCTAGCTGCAGTTACCTTAGCCTTACATTCACCAGTAGATACAAAAAAATGATCATATAAATTAGTCAGGTCGACCACTATATTTTCCTTGGCTGCTTTTCTTAGCATCGACAAATACCTGAGGAAAGATTATCGTGCATCAGTTGAAGAAAAAAGTTAAGCAAAACCAATAAGAAAAAAAATGTTTTGTAAGATCTAATTCAGTAAGTTAAAAGGCTCACCATTCCCTGAGTTTATCGGATTTTGGTGTCTTCTGAATTTCAGGATGACAGTATAAAATATAATCTTCACCCTTCAATGGTGGGCAAGCCCATATATAGCAGCTTGTGAAACCACGTTTCTTGCAATATTCAAGGTATCCTATCTGAAATGGAAGAACAGGAAAGTCTTCATCAGAGACTACCCTAGGAACTCTTAAAGGGATAACTATCAAATAAGCCCAAACAAATCAATATTTTGCATGAATTTACAAAGTAGAAAAGGAAATAGGAATACTAAACATACAAGAATTTCATGGTAAACAAATGTGCGAAGAGCCTCCCCAGTAACTGTTTTAACTTCAGGTCTGAAGTATTTGACAGAATCCAGATACGAAAGATATACTCGCCGCTGATTTGGGAACTGGCATTCTGAACCAAATTCTTGAACATACATGCCAAAGAGGCAAACTTCTACACCTTCAATCTTCTGAAATAACAGAATTACCTGGAAGAAGCATTTGCGAGCTATTATATTTGAGTCTTCAGAAGGTGCAAAAGGTAATTGGAAATAACAAATTAAGATACAGATGGATTATGAAAGAAAAAAATAAACGGCCATTGCTTTCAGCAGGTATCAAATGTCATTGGTTATATACGAAACAAAGTACATTCCCATTTAAAACACTTCAACTTCAGGTCATGCACACCTTTGATTTATATGGAAATTCCAATGGATAATTCTCCTCTTGAAAAATCTCCAAAAACCGTTGCTTCACTTCCAACTTTTTGTCTACAGATGATACCACTCTAATTACAAGTGCTTCTGCTCCTGGAACCTGGTAATATCAACTAATAATTAGCTTAAAGAATAGAAATAAACAAGAAACAAAGGTTGAAAATAGGAACAAACAAGCAACAAAAGTACAATCTAAGCTAAAGTAGGAAAAAAAAAAAAAAAACTAGTATCAAATGAGAACATAGCTGTCGAGGCGAGTAGGTGACCCAAGGCATCGGCGGGGTCGCCTAGGCAACTAGCATGCAATTTATGTAATATAGCAATGATAATTTTATATAGCTTAAATGCAACAAAATCCATCAATGCAAATATGATATAGTTATGATAGTAATGACCTAATGTTAGAAAACCAACATATAACAAACAAAACATAGGATATAATATAAGCATATTTATCAAAAAACAAAACATAAATCAACGTAAACTCGTGAAGTATCAAACAGGGTGTGTTGTCACCTTAGACTCAAGGAGGAGCTAGGCGCCACCTTGACATCCATATAAAGGACAAGTAACTATTGTTTTGGCAACAGCATGCAAAACCCTGAATTTCCAAACTTAACTACGAGATAAATACACAGTAAGTGTATGAAGAGAAAGGAGGGAGGGAACTAATATCCAAAATAACATCTTAGCATTATACTGCAGCCAGACATGTATACAAGAAGAAGCTGTTGAAGAGGCCCCTTCTACTGCCTTAAGCTGCTTCTAAAACTAAGAGTCTTGGAACATTTTAGTTTTGGAACATACACATACACTATGACATACACATACGCTATGGCAAATATTTCGGAAAGACATCTGTCTGATGACTCTGATCACAATTGAGCAGATAAAAGTACTTAAAGAGACGGTGTCACAAATTTTACATCATGAAATTTGAAGATGGCTCATTGTGTATCTAACAAAAAAGACAAATTACGTAATTGCTAGTTTCTAAAAATCAGATAAAGATCACCTCATCATAACTCTTCCCCAGAACCCTTGCCCTCTCTTGTCTCTCTTGTTTCAGTCGCCTAAAAAGTCGCTGCTCTATTTGGTCACTGAGGATTGTTCTGGGCAAATCCTTCGCACCAAGAACAGCACTCTGTGGTAAGGGCTTACGCTCTCCCCTTTCAATCTCATGTATGTAGCAATTAGGACAAGTGTATTCAGCTTGCCCCCCATCATTTCTTCGACCATTGAAAAGAGCACATATTTGATGTTGCCAAGCCTCACACTTATCACACTGAACCCACTGCAAGCACAAACACCCAAGGAACAAATCAGAGTAATTCTTTCCACCATCAGTCCACAGTGCAAGTAAATAAATCTCCCACTCCCACCACCCCTCTCCCCCCCCCCCAAAAAAAAGGAAAGGAAAGGAAATAAAAACAATGTAAAGAGAAAAAAGTAAGAGCAAGGGTGTGGAACTCACCCACTCTTCAGTTTCTTCATCATTTCTTTTTTTCTCCAGCCTTGCCTTCGGAATAGGAGTCCCATCAACCTCAATGATGTCTCCACGAGCCTCATTGTAGCAAGGAATACAAAAGTAGTGCCGTGTCTCACCAGTTCCCATGGTATAATACATGGCATTACGCTTGATTCGTGCACCACATGGTGTGCAATATAGAGGAGGAGGTTCAAACGTAAGTTTCTCCACCGCACACAGCTGACAAGAATTGTCACTCATTGAATGCTCCATTGCCTGGTTTTTTTCTGCCTTTGCTTTACTCTGTAAAAGCAGATAAGAAAAAGATCATCCAAGAAAGTGAATACCACAGAAGAAGAGACAAATTAACCAAGCAATTCGACAAAGTAACATCAACATGCTATCAACATTTTAACGTTAGCAATGACCTCAATAAAATCATCAATATTGGTCTTGTAATATATTATGGAGTGAAATAACTAATGCAGTAAAAAATTATAGTCTCGCCACCCATGTATCTTAGAAAAATAATGGGTATCAAGGTGACAACAGCATTAAGACAATCTTCAAAACTTGGAATCAGCCTCTCCTGTGAAGCAGGGGATAAGGCTTCATACATTTGCCCCTCCAAGAACCTGCAGTAGCAGAAGCCTCGTGCACTGGGACGCTCAGTGGTGTTTCTTGCACCTAACAAAGTGTGATAGTTGTCCTGGTGTCTAGGCAACCCTAGGCATTGGAGAAGGGAAAAAAGCAAGGCTACATCAACAATGCATCAAAGCATCGCCTAGGCGACCAAGGAGCCGTTCCAGCAAAGGGCACTTGGTTGCCTAGGTGATGCCTTGACAACTACGGATGTGTCATGCTGAAATAAGCCAGGAGGGGGGGAAAAGGTATCAGAAGCACCTCATAAACAAAAACATTTTCCTCTGCAAATGTAGGTGTTGGAGAAGGGAGTAACAAGAAAGGAGCATGGTTTCAGACGACAGCTTCGAGCTAGGCAGTGGCCTGGTTTGGAACTGAAAATTTATCCAAATTTCGATGTAAGTGCAGGTGTTTTAGGTGGGCAAGGGGGTGAGGGGGTGAGGGGGTGAGGGAAAGCTTAAACCCACACTAGGTAGTATCATTGTCTTTCTCCTCCTTCCTGTTTTCTTCATTTCCTCATTCCCCTGTTCTCCCTTTTTCAAATTCCTATTCTGCAAGAGATTAATTTGAAAACTTTAATTCCACTGAGGTTCTGCTCAAGTTACATCAAAGACGAACAAAACCTCAAATTTCTGAAAATTTTGCCAGAATATAAAACCTTGGGAAGTTCAGGGAGGGCGTTGAAGCACAAGTCTCATGGATAAAAAATTAAATTGAAGCAAGGACAACTTTGGATTAAACAGGAGATTGTAATAAGGATAGGTCACCAGTAGCGTTAGACTCGCGTGATCAATAAAATAAAGAAGCTGATGGTGCAGCAGATAACTCAAGGTCAATCCGTTGATACTGTTAAGATGTGTATATAGTACCCACAGAGGCATTACTGTCAAACCAGGCAGTCTTCTGTTCTGTTTTGTTTATCTTTAGTTTTTATTGTTTAATTTAATTAGTATTCTGTTGCCACAAGGTCTGAAAAGTCTTCTAGTCCTTGCGACATAGTAACTAGACCTTATTATCTATTATGTAAGTTGGTAAGGGGACTGCCACAAGGTGTGGGCTGTTCTTCCTTGCGGCAGTCTTCTCTCTTTGCTTTCTCTCTTCTCCTCCTCCTTCTGTCTTCTTCTACATTGCTAGTTTTGATTTCCTACTTCTGATATTGTTTCATGGTACCAGAGAGAGCTTGATCAGTGCTTGCAACCCTCAACAATACTGCTTTGAGAGATTACTAGTTAGATTTTTCTCCTGTGGTGTGCAGCCCCCCTTCGCTGCAACTTTCTACAATGATGACCTAGTTTATGTCAAACGAAAAACTAGTGTTCTCTTCAGTTATGCTATCTACATGAAGAATACTCCCTGCAAAATATTGTACATGGTGTTAATTATCTATCTAAATCAGCTTAATTAATTTTTTTCTTGAAGGTACCTGGTTTTTTGTTGACTGAATCGATTCCCCCTGGTAATTTAAATCTGACCATCAACTTTATTTGAAGTTTTAGGGCTTTATTATCCCCCCCAGGTATGCACACTTGATTCCCCTTTCGAGACTGATCAGAGTCACATCTCCTACTGCTGGCAGTACCCTGTTTTGGGTTAATTTTTTGCAGAAATGACCATCAGAGTCAGTTGATTTTCTAGGGCCTTATGGCCCTCACATGGAAGGTCCTTCAACTCAATTTGAAGGCAATCTGCCTTTTGGATTGACTGTAATTTTGAATCACCCAAAATCTGGGTGTTTCAAGTTCAGATTTTAATCTATTGATTACTGGTTTCTGGAATCGTATTAGATCAGTGTTAAATTGTGGGGTTTTCTTCCCCGATTGTTTTACTATATATCTCCAGGCTATAAGATCGATAAAACGGTGTCTACTTTATGTTTCAATGACTATATTACTTGCTGGCCACAACTGTGTCTTCCTGATTTTCTCGATTCCACATTTTGCTATTGCTGTTGTGCATGATGACTGATCCCAAAGCTTTTGCTGGCAATGTTAATGTCCAGATTTCTACTGTCAAACCCCAATGGAGTTTCTAATTACCTGTTATGGGCCCAGGCAGTAAAGGCTTATATTAATGCTAAAGGAAAGATGACGTATATCAGATCCAAACCACCACCTTCTGATTTAAAGATTATTGAGTAGTGGAGCATGAGAATGACACTCTTCTCATATGGTTGCGGAATAGTATGGACCCTGCTATTGAAACAAATGTCATGTTCCACACCAATGCCAAAGGGGATTGAGATGACTTGAAGGAAAGCTTCTCCCAAAAGAAGAACAGATCTGATATTTATGATATGTATGATAAAATATTTAACTAAAGCGGGGGGACAAATCTTTGAATGAGTATTTTAGTGCTTTTAAGGGTACCTATGAGGATCTCAATATTCATCAACCTCTTACTACTGATCTAGAACAGTTGAAGATTCAGCGGGCTGAAATTCAAGTTGCAAAGTTTATGGCCGGACCCAGTTGCTTGCTGGGGAGAAGGTACCTTCCTTGAATGAGACATTCTCCCGTCTTCAGTATATTGTTACTCCATCCAGAGCTAACATCTCACCCTCTCATAAGGGAAGTTATGCATTTATTGCCAATTGTGGATGTGGTTCCACTTTTCCTGGGAGAGGTTGAGGCTCACGGAGAATCATGGTCACGGTACCGGTGGACAGCAAACTGACTGATCCTCCAGACAATATTCTTTTTTTGTGGCAAGCTCAATCATACAATTGAGACATGCTGGGCTAAACACGGTATAACAGAATGGGCTCAACAATTAGCTAATACTACTGTGTCAGGCGGTACCATTGAGAAGGTGTCTTTTGCCGACACCACCCTTGCCTCTTCATCTAGAGTTTCTCCATCAGGTTCTATGTCACAATACGACTAAAATCAACTACCTAAACATCTCCAAAATCTTGAGTCATCCAGTGCTCGTTCCTCTTCCACATCTACCTAGCCAGCTGGGCCATATAGGTACATCAACATTTCTTACTACCACATCTTCTACTCTTTGGATAATTGATTTTGATGCTGCTACCCATATAATAGGTAAGTCAAAATTGTTTTCTTCTTTGTCCAAAGTTCATAGTCCATCCCCTATCATTCTTTCTAATTGATGTAGATCTCTACTTTTTTTTTTTTTTTGGGTGAATAAAAATTCATTACCAAGAGAAAGAAAAGAGGGAAATATATAAAAAAGGAGCCACAATAACCCTGAGGGGGATAAGGGAGGAGGGCGGGAGACACCTAGAACCAACAATGAGCTTATTACTTGGAGAGGCAACAACCAGACGGCAGTGGAGAGATTGACGCTTTGAACCAACCTTGAAGAAGATGGCTTTCCAAATCTTATCAAAATAGCAGGAATTGGAAGTCCATCTTCTAAGGTTTCTCTCCATCCAAAGGTGGTTAATGGTGGCATAAAAGGCGAGCTTCCCAACAGTCTTAGTTCGAAGAACCGGCAAAGGTCTATTGATCCAGATCCATTGTCTACGAAGAGGAAGTGGATATCTCCTACCATGCCAGCAAAGACTTAGAATTTTTTCCAAACCAAGGAAGAGAAATGGAAGTTGAAGAAAAGGCGATTTGGGTCTTCGATACCATTCCAGCAAAGGCAACAAGGGGGGTGGGGGGGGGAGACAGGTTATGGCGGTAGCGAAGAAAGGATTGGATGGGGAGACAGCTAGAGAGGATAAGATCCTTACACAAGGCTACTACTCTCAAAGCTTGAAATTCCGGCTTCTTCGTAAACATCTCTGAGCAGGTCATCTCCTGTCAGAACAAGCTTGACCTCATCCAATCTAGGGTCTTCTCTGATCTTCATAACCGCTTGCTTGAAGATGAGGCAAAGCTCCAAGAGGGAAGTTTCTTGCATCAAAAGTCAAGAATCAAATAGCTTGAGCAGGGAGACACCAATTCCGCCTACTTCCATAGATCAATCAAGGCCAGAACCTATGCCAATTCTATCCCCAAGCTTCTTTCCAGATCCGGCATTGAGCTCACCTCGCTTGCGGATATCAAAGCAGAAACAATCTCCTCCTCCTCTAACCTTTTCCACCACCTCCCCTGCCCACTGCCAGATGGTCTCCTGAACAAGTTCATCCCAGACCATCTTCTTCCTTCCCTCCAGGCCATCCCCTCTGATGACGAGAGCGTCCATCCTTTCCCATAAAACCAATAAAGTCTCGGGTCCTAATGGTTTTAGCATGGGTTTCTTTTCTGCTTGCTGGCATATCATCCGTGATGATCTCATCCTTGCCATCAGAAGCTTCTTCCTAAATCCTTCCCAAATTAATGGTATTAACGATATCCTTCTCTGTTTCATCCCCCAGAAAGAGGGTACGCAAGTCATGGCCGATTTTAGACCCATTTCCCCCTGCAATCTTTTTTAATTCATTGCAAAAATCCTTGCCAACAAAATCCAAACTGTCGTTGACTCCCTTTTCAATGCCAACCAATCAGCCTTCATTGCTAGTAGAACCATTGTTGATAATATCATTCTTTGTCACAAGATTGTCGGAGGATTTGAGCGTAAATCTCTCTTCGGCTGCTCTTTTCAAGAATGGCATTCACAAGCCTTTTGACTCCATCCGTTAGGATTTCATTTCCATTGTTTTACTCCACATGTCCTTCCCCTCTTCCTTTTGAATTCATTCTTGTATCCCTCCCCTCGCTTCTCTGTCCTTGTCAATGGTAGCCTGGCTGGCTACTTCTCTACCTTGGTCGGCCTTAGACAAGATTGCCCGCATTCCCCTTTTATCTTCTCTCTAGCCCTCAGGTCTTCTCCGGTCCATCAAATCATTGACTGACCAGCACCTTATCTCTCCCTCCCCAAATGCAAAGGTCTCTTGCTCACTCACCTTGCTTTCGTGAACGATTTAATGATCTTCTCCAAAGCTAACCCCTCTTCCATTACCAACATCATGTCCTCCCTTTCTCTCTTTGAGAGCCTCTCTGGACTCCAGATCAACCTCCTCAAATCCAACCTCTTCCTCTCTAGTGTCTCTAATGAGCGCAAAGCCCAGCTTCTTGCCATCTGTAGATTCTTCCTCAGTTCCCTTCCTGTTAAATACTTGGGCCTCCCTCTTATCTCCACCAGGCTCTCCTCTCACCACTACTCTCCCCTTCTCGGCCTCCTCAGGAAAAAGCTCCAGGTCTGGAAACACAAGCTTCTATCTTATGCCCGTCAGCTGGTTCTAATCAAATCAGTCCTCCAATCCATGTACCTTTATTGGTCTGGTGTCTTTGTCCTTCCCTTTGCCACCTCTAAAGCCATTGATTCCCTCCTATGTTCCTTCCTCTGGAAAGGTGCTGAATTGATCAAATTCCTCCACCCCATGAGTTGGTCTAAGGTGTGAAGCCCCATATCAGAAGGGGGGCTTGGGTTAAGGAAAATCAAAGATGTCAACTCTATTGGCATCCTAAAGCTCTTGGAAATTTGTCTACAAGCACAATAGTATTTGGGTGTCATAGGTTTACTCCTAGCCTCTAAAATCTGATTCCCTTTGGACTATGGACCCCTCCCAAGATGCCTCTTGGATCTGGCGCAAAATCCTTAGCTATAGGCCTTCAGCTCTTGGTGCGATTTCCTATGTTATAGGTAATGGCTCCAATACTTCTCTTTAGATGGACCCTTGGCACCCTTTGGGCATCATTCTTCTTTTGATCTCTCCTAGATATATCTATTCCTCTAGTCTGAATAGGCTAGCCAAAGTCAATGTCATCATCTTTGTTGATGGATGGTCCCCCATCCTCTTTACCCTCCTCTCCTTGTTGATCTCTATCCCTCTCTCCCCCCTATCCCTCCTGGTCACAGTGGAAGAGAGGACAAAATCCTGTGGCACCCCTTTCCCATTGGACAGTTCACCTCCACCTCTGCTTGGGAATTCATCCGCTCCAAAGGCCCCCTAGTGCCTTGGTGCAACATCTGGTTTGAAGGCCACATCCCGCACCATAGCTTCACAGCTTCGCACGCTATCTCTATCTCCCCACCCACTCTTTCCTCATCCACCGGCACATTCAAGTCCCCCCTCTTGTTGTCTCTATTGGAATAGCCCTGAAGATGTTGACCACCGCTTTTTTTCCTTCCCATTCTCTTCTTCCATCTGGAAAAAAGTTCTTTCCTCCTGCTGGCCCTCCCACAAAAGAATTCTTCCTTCGTCTAGAGAGTGGATCTGGATTAATATGACCTATGGAGGCCATATTATTTGTGACAATATTGGGAAGCTTGCTTTTGGAGCCACGATCTCTCATATTTGGATGGAGCGTAAACTCCGTATATGGACTACCAATACTCGATCATGCCATAAGATTTGGAAGGCCATCTATTTTGAAGTCAACTCCAAAATTGGTTGTCTTCGTCAAAGGCATGTTCTTGACTCCCCTGAAAATAGGTTGATGATCTCTTCCTGGGAACTCCCCCCCAATGTATCCCCTCTCTTAGTTAGGGCTTTGGTCCCCCTTTTGTTTTGCCTCATTTAAGGTTTTGTTCCTTCTCCCCCCCCCCTCTTTCCCTTGTATATTATTCTCCTTTGTAATGAATTTATTTATTCATCCAAAAAATAAAAAAATCTAAGTTGTAAAGACAAAGTTATGTTCCGTCAAACTTATTTTAAAGTGCATGAATGCTATTAAAATCCCTTGAAATAAAATAATTTTAAGGACATCAAAACAAAAGATTATTTTTCTGCACTTTTGGTTTTTAAAAATGTTTTAACATGATAAGGTTTATGAAATTTCAAAATTGAGAAAACCCCTAGAATTTGAAAGTTGAAAATTGCCCCTACAATAAAAAATAAAAATAAAAAATAAATCAAGTTTTTGCTCTTGGACTGGAGGGTTGACTTTTTATCCTTTTGGTATTTGATTTTAAATTTATTTCTATTGGATTCAAATAGAGTATTTTCTTATTCATGAATAATATCTCAAGTAAATGAAATAAAAAATATAAAAACATTTACTTATTTAATATTTGACATAAATAAGTACCAAACTAGGCAAGGAGACATGTAGTGCACTAAGGCGGCTGAACCACCTAGGCAATGCCTTGACAACTATGGTAAGAATTGAACATATTTTATTGAATGAATTTGAATGTATTCATTTATGGTCCTATCCTTCATTTTTTTTTTTTTTTGTAAGTGTATCATACCGGTCCATAGCGATACTGATAAGTATCGGCCGATACGATTCGATACAGACTGATACTTTAAACCATGCTTGGAATCAAAAGGTTTTAAGATAAGTAGCAAGAAGACGTATATGGTGTGTAACTTGGATACACAAGGACAAATAACAAGGTGGTGAAATTTGATTAGAGGGGAGTTCCACAAAGTGATTATTTAAGGTATTTGGGCTAATCATAAATGGAGGAGATATAGAAGATATTTTGCAAAGAATTAAAAAAGGATGGATGAAGTGTAGAGGTGTGTCCGGAGTGTTGTATGATCGATACTTTCCTTTAAAACTAAAGGAAAATTTTATAAGACAATCATACGACAGGATATAATGTATGGTGCAGAATGTTGGACAATTAAGAAGCATTGGCAAGTAAACCCAATGTAGAGGAGGAGGATGTTGAGATGGATGAGTGGTAAAACTAGGAAGGATGAAGGAATGATCATATTAGAGCTGGTTCGGGAGTAGCTCTAATACATGGTAAGTGACGAGAAAGTCGTTTGAGGTGGCATGGCCATGTGCAATGAATAAACGGAGGTCTTTGGATGCTCCAGTATGGAGGAGTGATTTGACTCAAATTGAAGGATCTAAAAGAGCAAGGGGCAGACCTAAAGTAACCTTAGGAGAAGTGGTGAGGAAAGGTATGCATAGATTAGGCCTTGTATCAAGTATGATGTAGAATAGAGCTGATTGTAGGGCAAGGATTTGTTGTTGTTTTGTTGTTGTAAAATGAAGACTAAATCTTGGCATATTCACCACCTAGTAAACAAAAAATTAAAGCAAATAAATTTCCACAAACACGCACAGATGGAGCTGATATTTGACATGTGGTCAATCCACATCATTTCCTAAATATCCAACAATAAGAATTGCACACATCACCCTTTCCACGTGGCACAACTAAACACACAGAACAGGTAATGTGATATGGCTTACGCAGATCAGTAATCATTTCACCTTAAGTAATCATCTGACTCAAAAAGATGCCCCTAACAAATAAAGCAAGTGTAAATTAAAGATTAAATCTTGGCATATCCACACCAAACATGGCAATAAGGAAACAAAAATTAAAGCAAATAAACTTACATATGCACACACAAAGAGAACCTCAACAAAGATGACCATAGATTGAATCAACTTTACATAGGTAGAGAAGGCAAATTAATATCTCACAACAAACCTCAACACTTCTCCTAAAAGTTAGGAAACTAGAACACCCCCACCCACACACAAAAAAAAAAAAAAAGAAAAAAAAGAGGAACAGGATTTTAGGCAATTAAAGTAAAGCAAAGGTAGATAAAAGACTAGGTCACAATGCATGTCTACGTCCAACAAGGAAAACAAAAAATTTAAAGCATATAAAAGCTTCATTAGAGAGGGTGAGAGGGTGAGAGAAACATTAAACTAGGAGTTTGAACAATGTCTCAAGGTTTTCATGGGCCAATCAAATCCACTAACAATATCATATTCTCACAGTAGATCAGATTGAGTCCCTTTATCCTCAGAATGAACTAATAGTTGTGCATTCCAAAAAAATATCCTCTAAAGGCATCTTTCGAAAATTATAAAAATGGACAAAAAAGTATAGGGTGAAATGAAATTTAACTCCCTGTAACAAAGGGAAACCGCTGGGCAGATTACACATAAAATAATGGTCCAGCCTCCCATTTAATACCAATTTGGAATACTCATTCACAGAAACTCAAAATGCAGACCAAAGATGTTCATGAAGACAAATCATTAAATGGTTGACAGTACACTTGTTAAAATGAGAACAATTAGCCGCAGGGAAAGGAGCACAATGTATGAATGCTAACCTGGCCAACCCATCGCCTAAGACCAAAAATATGCTCCCGAATTTGCTCGGGAGTGAAAAGTTCAGTCAATGATACACCCTTTATTTTTGGCTTCCCTGATTTGGTTCCAGCTACTTGTTCAGAAGATAATGTCTCCTGCTTTCTTTCCTGCTTAACCTGCTCAATCTCTTTCTCAACTTCCATGCTTTCTTGATTAGCAAGACCAGCAGGCTCAATGGGAATAATATGTTCATCAGGTCTCTCATTGTAGATGTCATCTAAATCATCCTTCTTAATTTCACTGAAATTAGGACTTCTTTGACCAGAACTTACAAATGGTTCCATCTTTACTTCTGTAACCTCAGATTTAACAGACATAGACATGTCAACCTGTTGGCACACTTGGGACTGAGCATCTTGGGGCGCAAGAGGTTGGCTAGTCGCAGACACCAAAAATAGTGGACTCTCACCCTTGGGCATAACAGTCGGTGACTGGTGCTCCAACTTTATACGTTTCACTGAGGATTGTAGGTCTTCTGAAGTTTCAGCAGTTGAAAGACTTGTTTTTGAAGCCAGTTCAGCAGTGTCCCAAGTATCAACAGATTTCCAAGATCCATTGATCTGATTAGGTAAACTCCTGTCAGATGGACGAGAGTGGGCCTGACGATTCAATCGTAAAATATTCTTCACAGGAACACAAACAGGACACTCTGGCCCGCGGCAATTTCTGAAATGTAGAAGCAACGCCTTGGAGGGGTGGCAGCGAGGATACGGACAATTATCAACATTGCACCTCACTATATGCCTGCACAACTTCTGTACAGTTACACAATTAACTTCTGGGCATTTTCCTTCCGGAGCTGAACATGCACGGGCATGATCCAAGAACAGCAACCACCTCTGCTGATTCCTCCATCGCCGTTCTGTTGCATTTCCAGGCCTACAGGATGCATCACTTGAAGTAGGGTGCACCAGAGTATTTTTTGAAGCAGCAATTTTACCAGTGATAGATCCTTCTGAAGATAGATAAGGTCGCTGAGCTTCATCTTGTCCTCTTATTCGCTGATGGAATTCCTCTTGGACATTCTGGTCAAGTGAAGAAAAATCTTTTACATGAGACTTTCCCAGTGATTGAGGATGCCACTGGCCCTGAAGTAAAGTTTCTGTTTGTGTTCCAGCAGGGATGCAACTAAAATGGTTTTCGGACTCCGCCACCTGCTGATTTGGATGCAATAATTGTTGCATTTGATGAGAATCCTGGGAAATTGATGAGCAGAAATCCTGTTGGCCAGAGGGATGAGAAAGCAACTGAGAACAAGTTAAACGGTCATCAGCAGCATTGTTCTGCTGGAATTGATTCTGTAACTCAGAAATCTGGAAATGTTCATGAACCTGAGAATGCAGGATTTCATTATGGGATTCTGTTCCATGCTCCGAGGTTACTTGACCACCTATACTTGATGCCAACTGAGACTCTTTGAAACCATCATTCCTCAACAAAAGTTGTTGTTGCTGCTGAAATTGTTGCTTTTGTTGATGTTGAAGATATTGTTGTTGAAGCTGATGAGGCTGTTGCTGAAACTTCTGCATCTGTTGATGAGATCGTAAAAGAATTTCTCTACCTGATTGGTGCGATTGGAAACTCATCTTTGATGATTGATCGACATCTAGGGGTTTTTCATGTGCAGTCTGTTGTAATGCCTGCAAATTAACTTGAGAGGCCGAACTCGGTTTTGATTTAGCCTGCAAGCTCATTGTGTTTGGATTCTGGCTATTAATAGTAGGCCCGACAGATGTTGCAGTGCCATATATGTTTCCTGACCCAGATAGATTAGCAGCATTCATGGTATACACATCACCTCCAGATTGAATCATATGCTGGGACAGAGCTGTTGTGCAGAAAGAAAAACATCCTATGAGGTTCTTGAGTAAATAAAAGTCCTGAGAGAGAGAGAGAGAGAGAGAGATACTTTGCATCAATTGTTGCTGACGTTGTGGACCAAAGTTCTGACTTAAAGGCTTCGGTGAACTACCATATGAAGAGGCAGGAAGATAACCATCAGACGATGCAGGCCCGTTTATCAGTTGCATATTGTTCCCCATCAAACCTAATCCGCCATTTGGAGCTCCATTTGAAAACCCATAAGACGAAGGCTTCTGTGGCAAGTTAGACCTCATACCAATGCCTATTTGTGATCCAAGGCTTTGCAATATACGGCTGTTTTGACCACCAATATATTGCTTCTGCTGCAGAGGCTGTGATATCATTGTTGATTCAATACTGGAAAACTCAATACCATTAGAAGATTCAGAATTCATAGAGGACTGGGTATTAATCAATCCAGGTGTAGGAATCATTTGGCTTGCAATTCTTTGCACAGCCATTGATGACATCATATTATTTCCACCAGAGCAAATTGAAACATTGGCAGGTGATTGCTGATATCCATTAGATAGGGATCCTGCAGTAGTAGTTTCTGTCACTTTACCCAAAGATGCAAAGTAATTGGTGCTAGCTTATGAAACAATAGAGTTAAAATTATCATCAGACGGAATAAAGTTACCGCCATGAATGCCACCAGCAGACCCATTGGCAGTGGCCAACAAGCTTCCTGTGTTGACGGTGTTTGGTGCTACTGAATTACAAGCATTGGCAGAAATCATGGAATTCTCCATAGAAGTAACAGTTGCATTTGAGCTTCCACCACTTGGCATTCCAGGGGTTGGTATCATTGTGCCAATGGACGAGGAAGAAGAAACAAGATAGTGGTTGTGGCTACCGGGAGTTGGACGTTTGAGCAAAGCTTGTAAGCGATGCTCTAATGTATCCATGTTCATATATTCCTCCTAGTGATACAAAGAAGCACATAAATCAGGAAACTTAACGAGTTAATGTAGAAAAAGATATATGTTCAAAATGAATGGCCGCCATGAACAATAAGAAAGTGAAGACAAGAAACCATGAATGCAAACAGTCTGCATACAGCAGTCAGCTTGTACAGGCTACTAAAAATCAGGGGGGGAAAATATCCTAGCTATTACTCAACTCACCCACCACCCCCACCCCAACCCAGCTTACATCAGCCTAAACCAAACACTCAAATCAAACCTCTGTGGTGGCAGCCTTAAAAAGCAATTCCTCCAAGCGTTTTACAATATCCGGTATCCTTGCCTGCATTTCATGAGATGTCGGTTGTCGCTGCTGGAAAATATGGTAGCTGCACAGGGGAGGAATGAAGAAAAGATAAGGTTGAATCGTAAAGCATACTTCAAACACAAGTTGTTAATAGGGAAACAAAAATGCTTAACATAGTGTACTCAGATAAATAAAAAAGTATTAAATAAGGTTATCTATCATGTTAAATTCATAACAGAGATCCTATAGAATAAAACAAAAATTAGAGGAGATGAAGTATAGGGCTGAGCCGATGAGGACCTAGACATGGAACTGCCAAATTTTCCGAAAAGAATTCAGCAAAATAGTCAAACAAATGTTTACCCCTGGATTACTCTATTTTGGTATCCACTCCCATTCTTTTAATGCATTGTACCAATAGCAATAAATTCCCAGACACGTGAAATGTTTAAATGCAATAACCAGACTCACGTGACAAAGAAAGATCCTCAGCTCCAACTGATTTGGACACCACAAGAAAAAAAAAAGTTAAAACTTACATTCTTTCCCGCATATATTTGCGCACCATAGCAAACTCAGGATCCATATTTCCTGTACCACGAAAACCACCTAAACTTTGTGTCTGCAAAGGTAGAGAATTTCCATTTGGCTGAGGTAGACCAGACACCTGAGAACCAGCTTGATTCGGTACCTGCCCTGAAATCTGTCCCGACATATGCGCCTGCACATGCATCTTTCCTGTGAACTCTTTAAGTACAAAATACTCCAACACTTAAAATCTCACAATTCCACCACTGGGACCTCCAACACCAACCAAGACTTGTAAAGCCATCAAAATGAAGTAGGATAAAGCAAAAGGCCTGAAACCAAATCAATGAGACCATTAGCCTCATTTTAGATCACCGACAACCCTCCACTGATGTCCTCATTAACCGATGAATCTGGGGTGCCTCCAACTCAAGAATTTGTCCCTAATCAGGAGTTGAACTGTGCTGGAAGCATACAGCAAATTGAAGTCAGCATTTCAGCCTTTTGACCAGAAAAGGTCAATGCATAATCAAATTATTAGAAGCATACAATTTCATGGAGACTCATCTACCCAGGAAAACAAATCATGGACCATCACAGTCATAACCAACATGAGAGAGAGAGAGAGAGAGAGAGAGAGAGAGAGAGACTCAGAATACAATACACTGTAAATATGATACAAGGGAAAACAAAAATGAATCGCTTGATGTATAGAAGACAAATTGAACAGCTCACGTGATGCAAGTCCTATAAATTTCCCAACAAGAATCTAGGTATCATAGTTTTTAAGGCGCTGCTAAGTTGTCGCCTTACTAACGCCTTGGCGCTGATGCGGTCTAGAGATGGTAAGGCAGTGCTCCGCCTTCTGTGAAGTGGCGCCTTATGGGTTTTTTTTTTTTTTTTTTAAAACACATTTTAAAATTACTTGATGAAGATTCCAAATATAGATTTTTTTTTTATAGGTGTATAGTTTTGTTAACACTTGAGATGTGTGGGATCAGCTTTACTCCACAAAAAATAACCAAAACAAACAAAACAAAAACACGATTCACAAACAGGGTTTGGATTTTGTCAAAGGTTTTAAGAAAGGGCTTTGAGAATTAATCAAAGAACAAGGAAGAACCACTGATCCAGGCGACTATTTTTCTTCGGCAATGGTGAACTTCATTCTTCTTTGACAAGAGTATAAATATAGTGGATGACCTTAGGGCTTAGGCACTTATTTTGGCATCACAGAGGAAAGTATAATAAATACTTATATTTTTTATGTCTTCTTTTCTTTATATTTATAATTTTATTTCTAATTATGTATTTATATTATATGTTAATATGTTATGATGAAGATGAACTTAGTTTATTCACTTTATTGATTTGTTTTCTTGATGAATATCCTACATTGGTATGAATTTGAACTTTTAATATTTATTTAACATATGAGTAATAGGATTCAACTAGGATTTGAGCTAAACAGATTGGTTTTATAAAAAAATTACACAATAACGTTTTAGTCGATAAGGCGATGCTTTATGCCCGCCTTATCGCTAAGGCGCTCCGAAAGACCCTCAAATGCCTCCGTCGCCTTACCTCCTTACAAACTATGAACTACGTACCAAAATAATGAAGAAATAAAAAAAAGGGGCAATGCTCAAAATTTACTTTCAACCCACCCCAGCTCATAAAGCAGTCATAAGCACATCCACACTACCCCAAAGCTTGAAAAAATTCAAGAACTTCAATCAGTAGACAAGTTCAGTGATCCAAAATCAAACATTTATTAACCATCTACCATCTCACGACTACATTTCCAAGAAACAGGGATTAGCAGGCAAAATATAGAAATCCGGCAACTAGGTCCTTGTCATTCACAATAACCCACCGATTGAATATGGTAAATGGGGATATGTACAGGTATTAAACAGGCCTGAAATTCAATAATACTTTAAAATTCTAGCGTAAAAAGGCATGGTAACAATACAGTGCACATTTAATACAGATCATATTTAACAATTTCGGAGCAAAACTACAGGCATATATTCATGCAACAAATATGTACATCACTCAGTAAACACAATGATAGCATCTAATATAAATTTATCAAAACAAAGAACAAAACAGAGAGCAGTAGGTACCACTAAGGCTTTAACAGAATAGAGGCTTACTGAGAAAATCAAATCAGCCTAAGATTTAGGGTTAAGTTCTTCTCTTGGTCTGATCTACCAAACAAACCAGATAATCTAGTCCTCTTCGGAAGAAGCAGGGGGGCAGCAGGTACTGCTAAGGTTTTAACAGAAAAACAGGGCAGGAGCTTGGGGAATTGATTAAGAGAAGTTTTAATCTCGTTTAAATGCTCAAGTTCAGATACAACATCAACAGAAATATAACAATACAAAGTTTCAGAAAAATTTGCGAACTAGAATAGCTAAAACAACAAAAATTGAAGATAATATAATGGAATAGAGAACAGAGTATCGATGAGCAATAAGAAAAAGAAAAATAGAACAAGAAATTGTCCTAACTGAGAGATTATTACCTGAGAAGATGATAGGAGACAAAAGATAGAAAACAGTTTGCAAAGACCATGCACCGCATAAGCTATTCAGAAACTTAACCACCCAACACGATAACAATCTTTTTTCTCCATCTATAAATGTTCTTGCTCCTTGCAAATTAACCCTTATTTCTACTGGAATTTTCATTTCGATAAGAATTTCCATTTCAAAACTACAATATTTAGATAATGATTAATAGTAAAGTTCGCCCAGAATTCCATTGCCGTTTTCAAGCAGCAGAATTGTTGGTTCTTTTTAAATTTTAATTTATTAATGAATGGGATATGTTCTGTGTTCATGTAAATCTGAGAATCAGAGAAACTACGCATACACGTAATAAAGCGAGAGAGATAGGGAGATAGACTTACCTCTGATTGACGAAACAGACGGCGCAGACGCGGACGCAGACGCAGGTGATCGTAGTGAAGGGGAGAAGGCGATTGACGCTCTAGGGTTCCTTCGTTCTGAAAAAAACGAAGATATGCACGAAAGGTAAAGCTTCTCTACTGTTCAACCGAAAATATAGTTATTAATACGGTTTATATATATAAGCATAACGCTGGGAGGTGGTTTGCAAATTTGGCACGAAGCCCAAGCCCGGCCGGAAAAATGAGAGCCTGGGCCAAGTTTTCAGTCTGCGGGCGGGGTTATGGTTGAGATTTTCAGGTCTGATACTGGGCTGGGTCGGTTTGGTTAAAATTATGATTTTTTTAAATGATACAAAATTTATCATGTGTTTTGTTGGCCATTTTGGAGGACTGATGATTGAATTGGTCGAAATTACCAAAATCACCGAGATGGCCAAAATTTCGACGAAATAATGTATTTTTTTTAGCTAAAATGATTGAAATTATGTACTTTTATATTTTGTATGCCATTTCGTCTCGATAAAAAAAATACCGAAATATCTGAGATTTCGACAAGTTTTCGAACCTTAAGTTCCAGCTTAATGGGATCAACTACATGGATCTATGCAAAATATATGTTAAATAAATAGTAGGTCCAAATGTTTAAGATCATTGGTGAAAGACTTAGACAACATTTGGTATGATTTTTTATAATGCATTATCTTCTTAAAATGCATTCCTTCTAAGAATAAATACTATTCTTTCTTTTTTTTTTTATTCAGAAGAATAAATACTTGTCACACCATAAAGAAGGTGCTGATTAGTACTACCAACGGTCCAAGATAATATGGTTTTTCCACCATCTTTTCTTTGAGTGTAATACTATTTAAAGCTGACTGTGATTGAATTATCTCTTTCGTACATGGAATGTAGAGAAGAAAAAAATATTTTGTTTTTCTCATCCCTGTTTTTCCTTGTTTTGCTACCTGCAGAACACGGCATGTGGATAATTTTAAGACCAACGCACCGGATGTAATAATCCTCACCCAACCTTGACCGTTGATCATAAAGTTGTCCACGTGTCGTGTTCTGTATATAGCAAAACAAGGAAAAACAGGGATGAGAAAAACAGAGGATTTTCATCCGATGTGATGGGGGGTTATCTTATCATGATTGTTGTCATCCTTATTACATTTTTTTTTTTAATTGAATTTCTTAGGAAGTTTGTATTATTTATATGAAATGTAGAGCCATGATTTCATCAATATTGCTAACATTCTTACTATACTCTCATTGATTTAATGGCCTACCAAACCTATACTTATCTTGGATAAAATTGCCACCATGGTGCCTTGCATTGCTGCTTGGTGGCAAATTGCTTTGCTTCTATGTTGATAGAAGTCGCATAACCCAAAAGTAAAAGAAAAGACAAATAGATATATATTTTATTAGTAATAAGTTGAAGATTAAATTAACAGTGATAAAAATTAAAAGGGTGAGGGATCAATGTTTGGTTGCATGGTCCTTACACCAGTACGAGGTCAATGATAGTACATGTAGGGGTATCGATATGAAAAGGATTTTTGATTTCATAGTGTGGAGGTAATTTTGCACAATTTGGTGTCTCGCACAGGGCCACCCGATCAGGTAACCTTTTTTTTTTTTTTTTCCCAACGGGTCTAGAAGATAATGGAAAAACCTAGACTAAAATGCTAGTCCACAGGTAGTGAATCTAGGTTCTAGCTAAGTTTTGATGGGTCAGGTTGTCGTCCCCAATGCTCAGCTTAGGCATGCCTCAACCTAGGTGGGGGTTAATCTTATTTTCATTTAAAAATAAATTTAATATGAATAATTATATTTATGCAATATATTAAATGGGAGAGAGTTTCCTAATTGGCAGTGTGACCCATGCATCATCATGGAGATAAAAATGGAAGCACACATAGAATAGAAGCATCAATAACAGCGGAATTTCTATTTTTTATGGGGTCAAGGTAGTGATTTCATCACTATATGTGTCTAGGGTAGAGGCCACATCGCCTTCTAGGTTTTTTTTTCCATATTAAATTAACAAAGTATGTAAATTATGAGGAAGTGTTTTCTGTGGATGAATACGATTTTTGCACGTGCACGAAGGCTAATGGGAGTGCATGAGGAAGAGTCATTTTCACAAAACTGATTGGTGGCTTGATTATTTCACTTCTCATGTAAATTATAATGTTTTGATTGTTGCTAGGCTCTATGACCTTTGGCCTCAGTACTCTATACAAAGGCCAAGCCAATAAGAACGCATATAGATAAAAGGCATCCGGTAGGGGTGTGATTTTTCATTTTACTGCGGGTGAGGCGATCATTTCATCTTCCTCTCTCTGGCGCAGGAATCACAATTGAGGTGAGTTGAGTTGGCAAAAGTCGGGTTTGAATGGAAATCGGATCGGATCGGATCGGATAGGGGTAGAAATGGGTTAATGGTTAGAAAATTGAGGAATTAAATTTGATCCGTTGGATCTCTCTCCACGTGTTATACATCTATTGGAATTGGGCGATGCCGGTGTTGGGAAGAGCCGAATCTCCGAGTTCAATGGGGCTAGGGCGCTAGGCTAAACCCTAAACCCTATCCCTAATTCCTCCCGGTTCTTCTGAGTTGCTCCTGAATAGCGATTCCGCCTGAGCCCCGACTTTTGATAAGTAAACAAACAACTACTGAGTAAGAAGCTCAAAACCCTAGCTTATTCCGAACATTTTTGCTATTCCGCTCGGTAGAAAGATGAGAAGTACATGGCGATTGCTCCTCCTCCGTAATCGTTCTCGATCTTCCATTCGTAGTTCGACGATCGAGTTTATGGCTACGGGCTTACAGGTAAGGGAGCTAGATCCTCGAAAACCTTGTTTTTTTTCTTCATTTGCTGGTCGATACTCGTATCCAAGTTGCATTCCGCTTGGGTTTGATTCGATTACGAGGAACCCTGGCAACCGTAGCTTTTCGTCTGAACCCGCTGTGGAACATAAGGATCCCGATCACGACCATGCCCTTCTTTTGGCCGATATTTTCTCCAGGTCAAATAGTCTTAATGACATCAGGGACGAATTAGATACGCTGAAACCTTCGCTTAGCTACGAAATGGCTTTAACAGTTTTAAAGAATCTTGATGGGAGCCCAGAGGCTGCTCGGAGGTTTTTCGATTGGGTTTCGGAGACCCATAACGAGAAATTGAGTTCAAAAACGTATAATCTGTTTCTGGGGATCTTGGGTACGAAAGATCATGTGAAGGAGTTCTGGGATTTGGTTGTGATCATGAGAAAGAAAGGCTATGGGGTTTCTAAGGGCACATTTGTCAAAGTTTCGGAGAATTTCGAGAAAGAAGAAATGGCAAGCGATCTAGATAAATTGAAGGGGTTGTTCTTGTCAAAATCTGGTGACAATTCCACTGAGAAGATTTGTTCTAAAGTCTGTGAGATTATTAGGCAAGGCGAGTGGAGTGAAGACGTCCAAAAGAGATTAAAAGATCTGGATGTTAGTATGTCCAGTGATTTAGTTGCAATGGTCCTGGAACGCCTCAGCTTGTATCCAATTAAAGCATTGATGTTCTTCCGGTGGATTGAGGCCGACCAATCTTTCAAGAACAACAAGCAGACCTACGATGCCATGGCTCAGGTTTTGGGTCGAGAAGACTGCATTGAGAAGTTTTGGGGCATTGTTGAGGAAATGAAATTGGCTGAATATGAAATGGAGAAGGAAACGTATTTAAACATTTTCCAGCGGTTTCACAAGAGGAAGATGATGAAGGAAGCTGTGGACTTGTATGAGTTTGCGATGCATGGCAAGGATAAGCCTCCAAATCAGGACTTTACTCTTCTTCTAAAAAACATAGTAACCATTAAAGACCTAGATATGGATCTATTTTCTAGGGTCGTGAGGATATTTACAGAAGGAGGGAATGTCTTGAAACGGTCTACCTTTGATGCTGTACTTAAATCCTTGATCAGTGTCGGAAAGTTGGGGGATTGCAATAAGATCTTGAAGGCCTTGGAGAAAGGCGGTCTTGAAGTTAGTAGTGCCTTTTATAGGGAAATTATCTTTCAGCTTAGTAGGGCAAGGAAATTTGATGAAGCTCGTGAGATATTGAATGATATGGAATCATCTAGATGTAATCCAGATTCTAAGATGTGGGCATCATTAATTCATGGGCAGTGCGTGGCAGGTGATGTAGACAAGTCGTATTCTTGTTTCCTAGAGATGATGGAAAAGAATGGTGTTACAGATGCTGGCTATGCTTTTGAGGTATTGGTTGATGGCTTTTGTCAGAAGAACAGAGTGGAAGATGTGAGCAAGTTCCTAGAGGAGTTGGTTAGTGAAAATAAGTTCCGGCCTCGGCGTACCACATATAAAATCCTGATAGAGAAGTTACTGGTTAAAGGAAATCTCAAAGAAGCTTTGATCCTGTTGAAGTTGATGAAGATTAATGATTATCCACCTTTCTTGGATCCATTTATTGACTTCATCTCAAAATCTGGGGCAGGGAAAGATGCTTTGGATTTTCTAAAAGCAGTTACATCAAAGAGGTTTCCATCGACGTCTGTTGTTCTCCTCGTGTTTGAAGCATTTTTGAAGGCTGGCAGACAAAATGAAGCACATGATTGTCTTTCCGAATGTCCACGCTATATCCGCAATCATGCTGATGTTCTGAGTCTTTTCTGTTCTATGAAGCCAGGTGCTGTAGCAACTACAGCTGCTGTGACCGCTTAGGCTCCAAGACTTGTATCTTCTATTGTATTTGTGAGAGTGAGATTGGGCTGCAACAATTTGAATCCTTCTGGTATCTTCTCCTTTTTTTTTTTTTAATGTGTTCTCAAAATTTTTATCCGTAGCTTTATGAAGTGATTAATTCCTGGTCACTAGTGGCTATAGAGCACTTGGCAAGGTAATTCTACATGCAAAGCAGCACCACCTACTTTTTTTCTTTCTTTGGGGTAGAGTTGCGGCACAGACATTGATTATATTCTTTTGAGTGTTAAGAAAAAGGTTCTGTATTAGAAATGAATAATCTTGTGGCGTCTGTATGGTTGGTTTATAAGGTATCTTCCTTTGACTCAAACTTCCCATAAAAAGTTGGATTGTTTCATTGGTTTTCAACATGCTATATCTTGATATGTTTGAGGAGAAATATTCTATTTTCTTCCATTTGTGTTTACTGTGTGTAGGCTTTGTTTGGTTGTGAAGGGAACACAATTATTTTATGTAAAGTGGAATTTTTTTCCCTAGGGAAATATTTAGATGTTTGATTGCAAGGTAAATATATTTACATGCGAAAAAATTTCACTTATACATTAGATTTCCCTTTTTTATTTCCCGACCAAAAAGTGAAGAAAAATTAAAACCTGAGTCTCACCTTGCTTGCAACTCTCACCAGAAAAGCAAAACCCCATCGTCTCTTGCTTGTAACTAGTTTTCTCTGAAGAAGCTCAGTGGCAAAATGAAGAAGACTCGCCTTGTTGACGTGCTTGTAACTGCGCTGCTCATTCTCTTCTGCGGAGAAGAAGCGTGGAAGCTCAAATCCGATGGAGAGGAGATTCTCAACCTCGCTTTGCAGCACTGCATTGATTCTCTCTTGAAGCTGTAAGCTGTACAATGTTCGATTTCCTCATTCATTTTGTTCCATTTGAATCCAAATGTGATCAATTCAGTGATAGTAAAAAATCCCAGGATGATTCGTCTTATGCTCCACTTTTTCGCTTCCACTCTCTCTATTGTCTCCCCCATTAAAAATCTTCCCAACACATTCTCTCTTTCTCTCTCCGTTTCCTACTCCATTAAATGTACCATCTCTTTCTCACTCACCCTTAATTTTAGCTTAATTTTCTTCTTTCTTCTCTATTGATGGGTTTCTTTTGTGGTATATAATCTCGTTTTAGATATATACTTCTTTGCAGCTGTAGAGTAGATGATACTTGTTTGCTGATCTATGGCTATAATTTTCCTGGTTCTTCATTTCTAATTGTTTTACGGAAGAATCCTATGAAGTTTGTTAACATTGACCAATGGATTGCTTCCTTGCTCTGTACACACAGTCGAAAAGAGTAGCATGGTATAGCTTGTATCAACTATCAAGATTGGTAGTCCACTGGCTACACTAGTTCCTTTTTTCTTTCAGTTATACTGTTTTTGTAAGGGCCATAGAGATAGAGATTGGTCCTTTCTTGACATTGTCGTAAGGACCTTCTCTCCATTTATTTGGATGAGGTGCCTACCTCTTTGTATTCAAGTTCAAAGCATATATACAAAATTTTTTGACTAGATTCAAATTGTTGGAGCATTTCTTAGACCTCTCTCTCTTAATTGACTTATAGTTCCCAGTAATCTTGGTAATTTTTGAGTTCTTTCCCTCATAGCTAAGATGTGTTTTTGGATCAGTCACTGATGACCATATCAGAGTCTGCATTGGAGAAATTAAATAAAGGATTATTATGGCAGTATGTCTGGAGAATCACCAAATGAGAAAACTAAATGAATCTATGAGGAAGTTGAAGAGGGAGCATCTGATTACCATGCAAAAAGGTTGCTGTCCCCTGAAAAGATGCAAGACAACGGTGACCAGAGCACAAGGGAAGACTTCACCATTCAAGAAACTCACCATCTGAGGATGGAAAGATGGAGCGTCTTCATTCTGATTTGCACTCTCCGCAGACAAGCCCAAAATGACCTGCATTATCGGGAGGTAAATGTCAGTTTCTCTTGAAAGGTCACCTTTTATAGAACAATCTCCACAAGATAAACAATCTTCACCACAGGGTGATCAAGACCCATTATATTACCCTTGATCATCTAGGATGAGACATTCACCTTCTCTTCAGAAGTTTGGTGCAGATACTAGAAGAGTTCCATCTAAGGGTTATTTATGTCCATCTGGGGGAACTTCTATTTCTCCAAAGAGGCGGTCTCATCAAGATTCACAGCGCAGGGAACTTTTAGAAGGCATTATTTTCCATCAAGCCATAGAAAACAAGAGAGGTACATGTTGAGATCACCCATCAGGGGCAGGGATTCTTCTTCTGGGTCCAGAGGGGATCATCATGACAGATCCCGGTCAAGGATCCCATATGCGAGAATCCATTACAGAAGATCCCCAAGGTATGATTTTTTTTTTTTTTTTTTGGAGGGGAGGTGGGTTGTTGCTGCTGTAATTTATGATTTTTTTTATATGTTGTCTTCTGGACATTTGAAGCTAATGTATGTTGCATTTCAACGCTTCCACTTCAACAACGTTCTCTACATGTACGAGGTGTTATGTATTTATATCTGACATTTGTTACTCACAGAAGTGTTGTGCTTACTTTTTCTAGTCATTCTGCTTCTTCTAAAAGGAGAATGACTGCAAAGAGGTGATTACCCGTAGTACATATTTTCTGTGGTTGTCAAGGAGTTGGCCCAAGCTTATGAGGTTTTGATTGATCTTGAGAAGTGTGAAATCTATGATCAGTATGGAGAGGATGCACTCTAGGAAGGAATGGGTGGAGGAGCCGGTGCCCATGAACCATTTGACATATTCCAGTTATTCTTTGGTGGCAGCCCGTTTGGAGGTAATATTCCTGTAATCAGTCTACTGTTCCGAATTCTGTTGCTTAGTTATTTTAGATATATATATATATATATATACTTTTTTTTGAACTTGGCCTAAGATCTGGTTGTGGTGATCAGGTGGTGGAAGCATCAGAGGCAGGAGGCAGAAGGCAGAGAAGGGGTGACGATATTATCCATCCCCTCAAAACTCTCTCTGGAGGATCTGTACAGTGGGACCTCAAAGATGCTCTCCCTCTCCAGGAATGCGATCTGCTCCAAGTGTAAGGGGTGAGTGTTGGGGCACTTGCAGCCATTATTATATTTCTGGTTTCAATCTGACTTGACTGATTTGTTCTTTTTAATTATTTGATGAATTCCTGTAAAGAGTAGAATCTGGTGCTTCCTTGAATTGTTCTGGTTGTCAAGGATCTGGTATGAATGTGTCAATCAGACAACTTGGTCCCTCTATGATTCAGCAGATGCAGCACACTTATAATGAGTGTAAGGGCATTGGGGAGACCATCAATGACAAGGACCAGTGCCCTCTGTGTAAAGGTGAGGACGTTGTCCAGTAAAATAAGGTGCTGGATGTCATTGTTGAGAAGGCAATGCAAAATGGACAGAATATTACTTTTTCAGGGGAAGCTGATGAAGCGGTATTTAAACATGCTCACTTCTCTTCCATTTCCTATTTTGAAATTTAGTGCACTGATATTATGGTCTTATGCTTGGGAATGTTGTGCAGCCTGACACCATTACAGGAGACGTAGTCTTTGTTCTACAACAGAAGGAGCATCCCAAGTTCAAGTGAAAGGGGGATGATCTGTTCTATGAGCACACATTGTCCCTCACTGAAGCTCTTTGTGGGTTTTCCTTTATAATGATTCACTTGGGTGGTAGGCAGCTCCTCATAAAATCTAACCCTGGAGAAGGTGTCAAACCAGGTAAGGCATTTAATTTAAATTCCATAGGAATCAAGGAATTAGATAATTTCTTTTTTTTTTTTTGAACTTAGCTGTTGATTCATGGTGATCAACTTGCTTATTTCGATTTTGTTGATGGGTTTTGGGGTTGGGGGGGTGTTGAACAGATCAATTCAAGGCAATAAACGAAGAGGGTATCCAATGTACCAGAGGCCTTATGAAGATCAAGCTGTATATCCACTTTACAGTGGAGTTCCCTGATTCCTTTGCCACATGAACGATGCAAGGCACTGGAGGTTGTTCTCCCACCAGGGACATCAACAGAGCTAAAGGACATGGAGCTGGATGAGTGTGAGGAGACTACATTGCATGATGTAAAGAATGAGGAGATGCAGAAGAAGCAGGCACAGGTCCAGGCTCAAAGAGGCCTATGAAGAAGACGAGGATTTACATCGTGGTGGGCAGAGGGTCCACTGTGCTCAATAATGATTGAAATGTTGCAATGTTAGTTACAATTAAACCAATTGGAGGAAGAAGGTAGGAGCTAGGCAAGAACTGTTGAAGGGGATGGTGACAACAGAATTAAACCATTGCTAGTCTGTTAGTTTCCTTTAGCTTTGTTCAGTTTAAATTTTTACCTCGTGTTTCCAATAGGGAGGCCCACTCTTTAGCTCAGGGGGCTGTTAGATTTAATTTGATCCGTTGTTGGTGGTCTCATGCACCCAGATGTATGGGAAGAAAATTTTCTTTTTCTGGGAAGGAAATTTTCCTTTCTCTGATTTTGCTTAATAAATCTTTTGATTTCTAATATATATATATATATAAAAAAAAAGATTCCAAAGATAACCGAGAAGGGGTAATATATCAAATTTTATTATTATTATTATTATTATTTTGGGTAGAAGGGGTAATACATCAATGAACATGATGATGGTGAATTGCTGAATACAAAATTTAGGGCAAATTTTGTGTTCTGAACTGTACTTTTGCTTCTGTTGCTGTCATTTCCCAAGTTAAAAGTGATTTACTGAGGCTGAGGGCACCTCCAGCTAACTGTTGTGATGGGTATCTAAGTTCTGCTTCTGTTGTGTGTATTTGAGATTTGCCATTTGTGTGGATATAGCTTTGGAACTGCTTTGTGCCTAATCAATCTTTTTATTTTTTTTATATCGATCTACACAACATACTTAAATTTCAATATGAAATTCCAACAATCAAGGATGAAATGTCTTTATATATATATATAAAGAAGAAGAAAAGAGTTTAACGAGTACAAACAACATAATCCAACAATCCTATGGCCATGGCCATGGCCAAAGCCAAACCACCTTATCACTCTTCGGTAATAGGATGGGTCTGTACAGCCGTTTATGGGCGTGCACCAAGCAACAGCTCCTTCAATTCCTTGTAGCAAGCCCCCTAGGCCATAGAAAGAAGGAGAACGGGACAAAAGATGGTGAACAACACAACATAGCCTACTTTGGTTTTCTTAAGAAGGGCAAGGGGATGAGAACAACAATCTGAAACCTTTTACAAAAATAGGGGCTTTTCTCAACAAAACGTGTCACCATATGCCGTCTTGCCAGAATGTTCCTAGTGTTTATACTGATCTCTTCTTCAGGAGAAGCAAGTGTAGAAGCTCAAATACATGCATTGATTCTCGCTTGAAGCTTTAAACTGTAACAGGTTTGATTTCCATCTTCATTTTGTTCCATTTGAATCCATATGTGATCAATATTCGATGAGAGTCAATAACCCTAAGATGAGTCTTATGGTCAGCTTTTCTCCTTCCTTTCTCTCTATTTTCTCCTCGATTAAAAATCTTCCCAACATATACTCTCTCTCTCTCTCTCTCTCTCTCTCTCTCTCCGTTTCCTGCTCTGTTAAAGGTGCCATCTCTTTTTCATTGACTTCTTGGTTTTAGCTTTAAGGTTCTTTTCTTGTCTATTTATGGGTTTCTTTTGTGTTGTTTAATCTCGTTTTAGACATAAACTTCTTTGTAGTTGTAGGGAAGATGATACTTGTTTGCTGATCTATGGCTATAATTTTTCTGGTTCTTTGTTTTTTTACTATTTTACTGAAGAATTTGTTAGAACAAACACCACCTATTATGAAGAAAATCAAACAAAGATTCACACGACACTGAGATTTAATGAGGTTCACACACCGATGTGGTGTGCTACATCCTCGGACGAAGAAAAAGATTCACTATGTGACAAAAAAAAAATTACGATGGAGATCGTTCTCAAAAACACCCAAATTGTGGCAAGAAAACTCGCATAGAAATCCTAAAACGAAAAAAAAAAACCTCAAATCTCTCACTACTTGCTCAATAAGACAATAGTACATTATATATTCCTCCAAGTCGGGTTGATCCATTGGGTTGTGGTCAATCGGGTCAGCTCCACCCCTCTGCTATCATCACAGATCTTGGGGGAAAAAAAGAAACCCATTGGGATCGCCACAAAAAAATGTCAATGTCATTTTTCAAAATGGGTCAAGAATTTAAGACAAACATAACAGAATCCTATGAAATTTGTTAATGTTGACCAATGGATTGATTCCTGTCTCTATACACAATCGAAAAAAATAGCAGGGTATAGCTTAAATATCAAATATCAAGATCAATAGTCCCTGATTTAGTGTTGCTACCAAACTTGGCAGTCAAGGTAAAAACCTAAAAAATTATAACACAAGATTCTATTGGATCAATATACTAAACTCAAGTTCCTATTGGATCAAATGTGTGGGTCTTGTTCTCTTCATTTATATTTTGGGAAAAGATTTCCTACACGGTCCACTTAAGAGGCATTACCTAAAATGCACCAAATCTAAATTCTATAGACACTGAAGCATATGTCCTCCACTCGCATTTCAAGTTTCTGCTAGATGTGATGAGAGTGTCGCGTGGCAAAGACAGTTTTGAAAATCCAAGACTATGGAAGAGTGCACTATGGTGGTTATAATAGCATTGTTGTGTATAGACATACATGGGGTTGTATATGCCAATACATGGGGGCGGCCTATGGTTGAATTAGGCAATATAAATTTGATATGATTAATCTAAACAAAGTCTTCTTGATCCAACCGTCAGAACTACCACATCATCTGCTCATGTGACTCAAAAGGGTTTACTACTTTTCTTGGTAACAAAGTAGAGTTTAACTCATGAGTCATGACCTTTTTATTGTGAGTTTATCCATCATGAAGCTATTTTTTTCCCTGGCTTTATGGTTGGAATTCTCTAATCGTGTGTCATGTGGCACACAAATCAGGTGAGGCATGTCGCCAAGCAAGCAATATGGTCATTCTACAAACTTGGATTCTCAATTGCACGACAGATGTGGCAACGCACATCAGACGACTTGGAGCACCTTAGACACAGACCCAACATACTGGTGCGTGCTCCGAGGTGCTCCCAGGCCTTTGGATATGCGCTACCACCCCTGACGTGCCGTAAAGGAGCCCTGTCCTGTCCTCGTTCTACATTTTTTCCCCCCCACATTTTGATGCCTATTAAGCTACTTTAATTTCATATCATATTTAATTTATTTTGTAGATTCCCTTGCAACTAAACAGAACCTTAATGTTTTGAGAAACTACATAATTGGACTTGCATTTTTCCACATAGTTTTATGGGCCCAGCTAATATTACTGTTTGGCATGCCCATCGTGAGTATATCTCCTTATCACAACACCTAAACATAAATAGCACTATTCTGCTGAAACAAATGAAAAAGGGAAAAAAAAAATGGGATTCGGTTTGATTATAGAAATTGAGGAAAATCAATCAAGATGCCATTGAAAAATTGGATTATGGAAAAACATTTTTTTACATGAAACAATCGATTCAATTTATGATATGGGCTCAAAATCTTCTCTATTTTTTTTTTTTCAATAATGGGCCCTTCCATAAAGAAGCAAAGACTTTTGGGTATTGTGAAGTCCAAACAACTCCTTAGGCCGTGGCCCTTCCAGAAAATTTTCTGTAAATGTATCAGCTCCGAAAGAGGGGGAAGACAATCTCTCTTAGGCTCCCTTTGGTTGCAAGGATTAATGTAAATATTTTCTCAGTAAATAAAATATATTTTATAGAAAAAATCATTTTTAATGTTTATTGAAGAGAAAAGATAAATACTTTTTTAAGAAATGAAATATATTCTACATGAATACAAATATATCCCTTCACTTCCCTTTCCCTATTTCCCTTGCAACTAAATAGAGACTCATAGTCAATTATTGGTTCAAAATTTTACAAAAAAAAAAATAATAATTGGTTGGGTATCGGTCCAATAAGTATTAGTATAACCTCAAATGAGAGTTAAAAGGCTAAATGGGAGAAGGTTCTTTAAGCAAACGGCATAGAGGAGTACACCAATGAGGTGCAATAGAAAGGTTTCGTATATGAGAGGGCAGCAAAATCATTTAGTAAGAGAGAGAGAATGCTAGCATACCCTACTTTGACAGCTCAAGAAACCTTTTTCCTATAATTATTGATGGTGTGGGAATTCTTTTCTATGCTTCCTCACATTCTAACCATACGGGATTCATATTGATTCTCTTCTCCTTGATCATGTGGGTTTTTTTTTTTTCACAAAACAGTTTTCCACATTATGCATGATGGATTCCTCCCACACTTATAGTGTAAGTAACCTCTTATTTTATTGAGAGAGTTCTCTGAGCAAATTAGGGCAACGTGTTTAAAGGAAGGAGAAACCAAGTGGACAGTAGCTTTGGTCCTTGTGGGGGGTGGGGACCTACCTCTACAGTACTAAACGACAAAGCAGTCTACATATGAGAGACTGTGAGAAAGGGTTGGGGGACCTTTAAGTTTTGGAGGTAAGGGAAGTGGGGATTCTGGGGAAGGGAAGGGGAAGGTGATGGAGATTATATAAGTGATAAGCATGAGTAACACGTGGGAACCTCCAGAATCTTCTAACCATGAATTGACACACACCACCACATGAGAGATACCCACTTCACGTGAGCAGTGCATCCAACAACTTCTTTTATTAATTCAGATCAGCACTTAATTATGTAATGTAATGTTCAAATCTTCATTCATGGCCTCATCGGTTTCTCTTCCACATTTGGCCTTTAGCTTATGATGAGTCCGGATCACCTGCAAGTATGTATCTGTATATTTTTATATTATATGTATGATTAGGTGATGACATCTGTTTCATTTGTTGTTCTAATTAAGTGATGACATTTGTTTTTATCGTTGCTAAAAGATAAATAAATAAATAAAATTTGATGAAAGAGATAAACAAATTAACCAATCACTACGTCGTGATAACAATTTTTATCATTATGAGATAATATGGTACAAATATTACAACTTGATAAGTCAAGCGGTTGAAATAGTTTTTGAAAATCTCAGAATAAGATTGTGTAGTTTCTATTGATGTACGATATCTTGTATTTTGTTACAATTTAATTCAAGGAGTATTGGTACATGCGCCCTCGACATAACAGAATGCTAGTCCATCGCTTGAATTTTTTATTTGAGGACAGTTTTGTATTTTTCGGTATTATAGTTTTTCGTTATATATTTATAGCAATGTTTTCTTTATCTGTAATGCAAGCAATACTGAGAGGTATGAGAACGAGCGTTGTAACCCTATTCTCTATTGATATTGAAACAGAATCTCATCTCATCAAGGACGTAGGTAATCTTGCCAAACCTCGTAAACATGTGTGCATTATTTATTCTTGTTTTTCCATTTTCTTCTGCATTGTTTTAAGGATTGTGTTTCTACGGTTCTCACCCTGAATCTCGTATATGCAGGAGCCGCGTACATCTAATACACCCTTTTTATACAATGATTAATATGTCATCATGATACAATAAGACTATGTAGTTCTCACCCCTTGAATCTCATATATGCGAGAGCCTTATACATCAGATACGCCTTTTTTATACAATAATTAATATGTCATCATGATACATTGATTGATTTATATGTCCATCTTTCTAGTCAAATTACTTTTTTTTTTTTAATTTCTTGACAACTAAACCAAGCCTAATTTAGAAGGAGAAAAAAGACAAATGTCATCATAAGACATGAAGGTGACCTAAGCTCGTCTAGGCTCCTCCTCCTCTACTACATATTCTAGATTCAATAGCGGAGTTCAAAAACTTGGAATTGGGATCTGTATTAGCCCTAGTCAAATCCAATATTGATTAGGGTCTGTATTGGACTTAGTCAAATCTAATCTAGATTCAATCAATATCACGGAGATATCAATATCTTTTACCTTTAGTTTTTGGAAAGGGATTGATTCTATACATCTATCTCTTCCTAGATCATGTAGTAACGAGAGTCTTGTGTAATAGATACACCCTACAAATTCTGATTTCAATTTAATAACCAGAATTGACCAAACAATCAGGAATTAATCTAAACCCTAAAATATAGTATGAAATTGACCGAATTGAATTGAAACCAATCCCAATCATTCGACCAATCTGATTCCAATTCCTCGAATCATATTCACACTTCACTCATCATATGGTCATGTGTTGCATGCTTGCACACACTCAACCAACTTGAAGGGAATCAAAATCTTTAGGTCTCCATGTGAACATATCCTCAAGGACAAATAATCTAAAAAAGTGCAGTGAAGATATGGTCCGTCTTGTTGTGGGGAGAAAAAAAGATAGGTACCTAAATTTCTGTGCCCTAATTAGAGAGCAGTAAAGCACCGAATATGGTTTACTTTATTAAATGATTCTCAATTCTTATAAACAAGACAAATATCCGTGCACCATTTTTGCTTCCATGTGCCTCATGTGGTAAGTCCTACTCTAGACTATTAACCCTAGAAATAAAAGAAAAGGTCCTAGTCTAGATTCGGACATATTAGATTGAAATAAAAGAAGGGTAAAGAATTTTATTTTATTAAAGAAGAAAACATGATCAATATCAGATCCTTTTTAAGTTTGAGTAGTTTTCTTTGTAACCTAGTTGTAGTTGTAAAATGAGAAGTTGCAACCTTTTAAATTTTTCTATGTTTTGTTCTCAAAGATTTTTTTAAGTTAAGGATTGAAGAATAGTTTTTAAAATAAGAGAATAGGAACTCTACTTCAGAGTTGTATTCAGTGACAATCCATGTGTCTATCTCTCTTTCTTTAAACAATTTAAAAGTAACTTATCATTACTCATTCTTAAGCAAGATTCGAAAAATAGGACCGATTGAGCCTAATCCTAATTCTTGTTGAGCTGGAGTGACCAATCTATACTCAATTTTCTAGTGTTCAAGCTGATATTGATCGGTTTCCAACTAATTCTAACTAATTCCATGAGGCCGTTCATGTTACATATTATGCATATATAAACATTGTTCTCAAGAGTTGTCATTGCTTTGCACTTCTTTTAGGTACACTTATAAAATGATAATATTTTCCGTACGATGAAAGAAGAATTGCGTCTTTACTAGTGAAGAAAAAAAAACACGTGTCATGCGAAAAGGCTTTATCACTAGCTTTGTTACACCCATAGGTTATTTTTTTTTTTTTAGTAAAATACCCCCATAGGTTCAAATCCAATAGGTCCAGATCCATATTGATACTGATACTGATATTAATTGTCATATGTAGGTCAAATCGGACAATTTTTCCCTCATTTTTTCCAAAGAAAAGTGTCATTTTTAGAACATTTTTCCCTCATAAATCATGGTTATCCCAAGATTTTCTTAATAAAGGTCCTATACACTCAGATTGTAGACCTTTGAATGATAAAGATGTCATAGCCATCTTATCTCTCAAGTTGGTCACCAAATCAAAATCCTGATTTATGAATCATGAGATGACCAATTGACCATCACATTAGAACTAAAGGGTGCACTTTGGTGACAACTCTGAACAAACTCTGAACAATAAGAAGCATCTTGATTCTTGAATGGAGTGGGGATTAGAATACTTAGAATTGGAAGGACCACCATGATGATTGAGTTTTATTTAATCCCAAAAGATAATGCTGGTGATGCCTCCTTGATTGATTCAATTAAAGAAACTTAAATGAGCTAAAGTGGCTTTGATTGTGGAGTTGATGGTAAGATCCATGGTAGGGCCAATCACTATTGTGATAATTTGACGGGTTAATTATCATTTGCTCGAATATTAGGGTAGTTGTGACCATAGTTAGTTAAAATAAGAATGGCAAAAAGAAAAAATCGTTCAATATGCTGTCTTTAAAACGCTTGGAAATTTGAACAATGACAATTATAAATACAGTTAAACATTACGATAATAATAGAAAGAGAGAAAAAAAAAAAGATAGATATGAGTTTTAAACGAGTATAGTTAAAAAAATATGGAGCAAAAAACAATAATGTACACAATTATATAATTGTGGGACCAACTCACGTCTTATTAGTAAAGAATAATAGGCCATTAAACATATATAATATTAAATTATTATTCTTAAATGAAAATTCATTATTTTTTCTTGCCATATCATTGGGTTGAATTCAAAAAAAGGGCAAACAAAAGAGGCACGAAAAACAACGTTTAAAATGGGTTTTAACTAACTATATTTGTGACTAGTTTATCTATTTCATTTCAATATGATTAATTAGCTAGCTAGTCATTATATATAGATACACATGGATTTAAAGTTGTGTTTATAGGAAAAACTGATTACCTATACCATTAAAGTGTTAGCTTAGGCCTTAGGAAGGGAGATGCAGTAACCTTCTTCCTTCTAAGGTCATATATAGCCTTAGTATATAACATAGATGTGGCCAATCATGAAATGGTGACTTCTCATCTTGCCCAAATAATTAATTAATGTTTTAAATTTGGTTAAGCAAATGTGGATGAGTTGCTTTTAAAATGTGTGGTGTTTCTGCTCTCAAAAAATGAGAGACTATTTGACTGTCATTATCTTAGGAAAATAACACTGACATTGATCCAATACATGTAATTGCTTTCTAGATAAACAATGTTAATTTTAAGAAACAAAAAAATTGTTTCCCACGATGTTAATGTACTATCGCCTTTTCATATGGTTTTTTTTTTTTTTCCCTCTTTCCTAACTTGACCATGTGTATACCATGTAAATTTCGCCATTTGGCATGGAAGATTGCCCCTCCTCAATGTAGTGTTGTAGGTAACTCTTACCCTAAAAAAAGCCTTAGAGAAGCTGAACAAGCCCAAATTAATAATATTTATTTGATATTGTATTTTTAGATATGAGGAGTCTGTTCAAATGTTTTTTTGTATTGACTTCGATTGATTCTAATCTAGTCCAGATTGAAATCGACAGAAACCGATTCAACCCGATTCCTGAGTTTAAAATCCTTTGCCTCTACTTGACTACTTGACTACTTGTTTGAGGTCTAAATCGGCCAATAAATATAGATAGAACATTTTGGTCCCCTATACAATGCGTGGCATGCTTTTCCAAATTGCTGAGTAGGTGAGTGGTGAGTGGTGAGTGGTGAGTGCTTGTTTCTTCTTGATTGGAACATGTCTGAAATATTTTAAAAAAAAAAAAAAAAATTCAGAGAATTAGTACGTTGACACATGTCCATTCATAGATCCACATGTAATTCTATTAAGATCCTCTCAACCCATGTTGATTTGGAGGTTTAAAATACTTTTTCTTGGCTAAATCTGACGGTTAAATCTTTATGGATGAAAAGATTCACTCTATTCACCTTAGGTGATTAGAAATAGTTTTTGACATTTTGATTTTGTATGGTGAAACAAGGATAATTTAGTAAAATGTTGAAGTATATCACATGTATATGTTTGGTCACCAAATTTAACATGAAGGGTACCAAACCCCAATAGTTTAAAGAGGAATGCTAATATTACAATTTTAAAGGGCCAACTTACAATCTATTAACCCAAATTTTTTTTTTTTAAATTAAATTGAAAAAGGAGAGGGATTGTTGCATGTTAAAATACAATTTTCCATCAATGATGAGGTGGGAAATCCAATCATCTACCAAAGAGTTCATTAAGAAAAAAAAAATGTGGGGCCCATAAATGAGATGTGAGGAGATATGCGTACGAATTTGCACATTAACATCGTGGCAACTTTTTTCTTTATTAAAAAAAGTACATCCATCATAAGTTGCATGGATCATGGATGTATCATGTGGACAAAAAATAGCATAGAAAGCAAAAGTAAAACCTTTTACACACATAAATCAAGAAAGAGCAAGTCCCATGAGGACCATGAAACCTAATGGGATGATGACCCTAAGAAGAGGAGAAGAGTCAAACTCAAGGTCTCTCTTTTCTTAGACATGGTCCTTTGCCAACTAAATTACCACTTAGGGTTATATTTATCCCACATTATCCGCGTAAGATATGTCCTCTTCCAAAAAAAATTATTTATTTATTTTCTCTTTTCTCCTTAACCAATGTGACTCCTTATATATAATATCATTTCATATACTATTGCTATTGGTGTGATGTGAGATATTCTTCCTCTACCGATATAGTATGAGGAATCAAACCCTATCTCTTATTTATTTTAAGGAAGAGAGAGAGACAACTGCCCGCTCATATGCGACAAGCAAATGAATGGCCCTAACAATAACACAAAACGGGGCATCATATAAGAGAAGAAAGAATTATTTCAAAAGGAGAAAGAGAGAAACAAGCGGGCACAACTTGTGGTAAAATTATGCACAATCTTTTTATTTATTTAAGAAAAGAACACTACCCGATTGTGCACTCTTGCATCCAGACTTTATATACAATTGAATGCCTTGCTATATGCCCCGATTTAGTGCTGGCGCAGAGCCCACAACCAGGTAGTGTTTTCTCTCCATTATAAAATTTGAAGTTAACCGTTTTACCTAAACCAAACTTTTTCTTTTGCTGGATTAAAGAAAGGGAAACATGAAAAGTAACCATGGTCCAAAGAGAACTTAACCATGGTTAAATAAACCGCCCATGATCGGGCTTGGTTCTGCTCCACTCTACTCCTTCTTCCCCTCCCCTCCCCTCCCCTCCCCTCCCCACTCCATAGTCTATATAATAATAATGTTCAAGGACAAACCAGAGAGGGAAGGTAGCTGGGATCGATAACTGAGTTTACAATCCCAATACGATAGAGAACCTTTTCAGATCTGTTACCTCAGATTTCCTTTTCTTCAGTTTCTCTCCCAGAGAAACTCAAAGCTCGCCGTGAGATGTAAGTCCCTCCCTCTCTCTCTCTCTCTCTCTCTGCATATTTATTATTTAACAGTTGTAACAGTTTTCGCCATGGGTTTTCTTGTTTTTTTCTTTCGGTTGAGGTTTCAACTTGTAGCATTCCTTTTTAAACCAGACTTGCGTAATCAAATATCAGAAATTTCGTCTAATTTTGATCTACTTCAGATGTTGCAAGTTGACAAAGTTGGTTTCTTTCTGAAGATCACTCTGTGTTTAATCTTCATTTCTTTCTTCTTCACCCATCAATACTTAAATGCTACCTCTTAGAATTTAGAAACGATTTTCTCATCTTCTTCTGCTGTTAAGGATGTGGTTTGGTCATTGGTTTTTTTTTTTTTTTTTTTGGTGTGGAAGAGAACTTCATAAACCCAATCAAAAATATGTTTTTCATATTTGTTACCTCTGTTACTTGGTTGGGTGATTGGGTTTCTACACTAAAAGGATTGATTCTGGTTTTTGTTGACAAAGGAGGAGTAATTCATGTATTTTAGACAAGCAGAGTATTGTCTTTTTTTCTACTACAGTTTATTGATTAGATTTTTATTTCTGTTCCAAGGAATTCTATCTGTATTCTGCATTCATTTAGAAACTTAATTAATTGATCGTCTCTGTATCCCATGACTTTCCTGATCCCTTATTTATTTGCTTGCAGTTCTGTAGAGGGACCCAGTCTCTGCTTCTCCAGCTCTTCCGCAAATCGAACAAGATAACAACCTCTGGGCAGTCATTGCCTTCCTCTGCTTCTGCAGAAATTCCTCAATCTTTCTTCCAGACGTAATCTAGTTTCTAAGTTAAATTTATAGTTGACCCTCTCACCAGATCACCACTTTCTCTGAATTGATCTCAAAACATTGGAATATCGTATCTATATCTAAATCAAATAATTCAAAATGGGTCTCTCAAGCCTCCCTGCTCCATCTGAAGGAGTTCTCTGCATCCTCATAGTAAACACAGCTCTATCCATCTCAATCTTCAAAGGCATACTCCGGTCCATCCTTCACATAGTTGGCATCAGATTATCATCAACATCATCAGATACCGATGAGACCACACCAGAGTCATTTATGTTCAATTTAACCCCATCAAATACCTTGATAGAGGAATTCCGGAACCGAACTCCGGCGATCCGGTTTGGCTCTGTCTTCAAATGCCAATCTGAACAAGAGTGTCCTGTCTGTCTCAATGGATTTGAACCGGACTCGGAGATAAACCATCTGTGTTGTGGCCACTTTTTCCACAAGGTTTGTTTGGAGAGGTGGCTAGATTACTGGAACATTTCCTGCCCACTCTGTAGAACTCCATTGTTGCCAGAAGAAGAAGCCACTTGCATTTGGTGAATGTGCCATGAATGAGAATTGAGAAGCTCACCTGGGTTCTTTCTGGTGTGTAAGTCTCTATACATGGATCCCATATCACTCAATGTCGAGTCAGTGTACATAGCAGTTTTGTACAGGACTTTAATGTTAGCGACTAGGTTGTTTGTCTGTGTTTTTGCCGCGTATTTTTTCAAGGCTCCTTGTAACCTTGTAACCTTGTACGCGGCTGCTTTGTAACAGAAGTTATATTGTACATAGAGAAGTTCTCATCCTAAATGATCTCTTTTTGAGTATTTTGAGTCCGCTTTGCGTTTGATTTTCTGTCACTTTTTTGCTTTGGGTAAGGGGGGTTCATATATAAAGCAGAAACTGAGCCAGCAATGAATTACATCCATGAATTCCTCGAATTCAAATAGATCTGAAAAGCAACGGCAAATATGATGGACTCGAGCTGCGATTTAATGTCTGATAGAAAAAAAAAAAAAAATTGGATAAATCTGTGATAATTCATACCATGCTGTAACCAGATGTTCACAGCATTCAGTGATAGAAATCTGGTAGGAAATGCAAGTAATTAATCAAATAGGCATTGAATCCCTATATTTAAAATTTCTCTACTTTGTTTCCTGATCGACAACTTGGATTACAGTCCAGGGTGAATGTATAAGAATATTATTTACCATATATTGAAAAATGTAGAACAGAAGATAAGGAAATATAGCAACAGATAGAAAGCTCTCTAGCTTATAAAACTATCTGTTCCCACCTCTTTTATGGCTAAGATCTGATTTAATTTTCCTTCCTGTGGTCTTGTTAGACTCCGACAGGCTTCTGGACATACCTTCCTCTCCAGTCTCTCTTAGATTCCCCATCCCCGCCTTCGTTTCCAACTCCAGTTGCTGCCTTTCATCCGATTTGATCGTTCTGCGATGCACTCTTTCCACTAAGCTTGGGCTTGTGGCCTTCCTAACACTCTCAACCCCACCAAATTGTTCCTCCAGTCCTGATTTCAACCTTCCATGATTGTCGCCCCTGGTAACTGATTGAGGATGCTCTTCTTCAGGGTTCTTCTCGGCTGGTTTTGGCTCATGAGTTGTTGGCCCTGCACCTCTCTCTTGTTCGTAGAACAGGACTTGCACAACAGTTCTCAGTGGCAGCCGTTCATTTCTTACTGCATGTGCACATACTTCAGGGGACAATTTCTGGCAGTCTAGAATCCGGCAGAGACGCTTTTTCTCTGACTTGCTTAGATCTGGGTGCTCCTGGTGCCAAAGGCAATTCAGGTGGTAAGGAACGCCGGACAATTTAAACTTGCAAGTTTTGATTCATCGACAATATGTAACTGGTTTATAGTAGATAATAAGACAAGAAGAACAATTATTTTCTGGACAGGAATCATTCCAACCGAACCAGCAAGAAAGTATCATTAAAGCAGGGTTGTTTAGTATTTCACTTGGGTTTCACTTAGGTTTGTGGTTCTTGGGTAGTGCTCAGGTCACCTCAGGTTGTTTCGGGCAACGTCTCAGTTCACTTACCAAAGCCCAGTTGCAGTACTTGGTTTTCTCAAATTTATATTGGCCAAAAGTTATTAATTTACCTTGAGATATATGTTAATTGCCCTGTACAAGTCATCATGCCTTGGCCGGGCAATCTCTGGTAAGGATTCTGCAAGAGTGACTATCTTCAATGCTGGCATGTTGACATCCCTTGCGACAACCTGGAGGTAAGAATCGATAAGCTGTGCCACCTTCCTTATAACCCTTAGAGAATCACCATCTCCTGGAGAGGCTTGCCTTCGCCATTGCAACAAGAAACTTTCTAATACTGCCAATACCAAGTCGGTATCATAGAAATGCCGATCAGAAGATAAGTGTGAAGGAAAGAGCAGATCCTTAACTGTTGCCTCCATTAACTGCTGACCAGATCTCCTTATGAGCTGAGTCTTTGTTGAAGGAGACACCCCAAGAATCTTTCCCTTGCTGAGGAGCCTTAACAGGAAACCAATTGATACTGAGCCATGATCAGATGGAATCATGTTCACAATAGTCTCTAGTATCTGCTTATGCTTCTCCACTGCTGATTCAGTTTGAGATACTGAAGTCTCTGGGAGACTGCTCTGTGATGTGTCTGGTAGCCATCGACATGCATAGACATGCAAAGCTTCACCAATAAGCTGTGGTGAGAGCATCTTTGTCAATCTGATGGCAGCAATTATAGTACGAAAAAGGTCTATGTCAAGATTGGATATATCCTCCGTCCACCAATCCTTCGGGGCAGAGTGGTGATGTTTTCCCGTGTATCCCAGTCTGGTGTAAGTGTAGGACCATGTAACCTACAAAGAAATGTTATAACTAAGAAAAGATAAATCAGTCTTGAAGGAGAAAGATTGTTCAATCTTTGCCTTCTATTTACCAACAATTCTGCCTTGTGAAGGGCAGTAGCAAATACAATTGGATGTTTCTAACTAACCTTTGAGGGTTGCATAAGAATTTTCTCAACAATTGAGTTTATGCACTGTCTAATGATTCCAAGATTTTCGGACCACTCAAACAGCTTTTCAGCAGTCTGTAGAGTGACAACAGAGTCTTTCCAACCTTCAAGGATGCACGACTTGAAGAAGGTTTCAAGTTTCAATACAAAATTTCCCTTCTCAACTGATTCAGTCATCCCAAGGAAGTTTGCAGCACAGAATGCAGGGACAAAGTTATGAGCACACAGGTTGATTGTAATTCCATAGCAGAATTTGGCACATAGCTCAAAAGCCTCCTCTTCTCCAGGAATATCATGAAGCTCGAGTGGAACTTTGCTAGGATCATCACCATCAGAACTAAGTCGTTGTAAGAGCCCACACTTAGGAAGAAGTGGATACTACAGTTAAGAATGGCAGGATAAAGATCAAAAGAAGTGGTTATATATGAAAATAATTTCTATGAAGTTTAGACCAAAGTATGTGAACTAAGGTATTGATTTTGTTCTTGAAATGTTCAAATCAAACGAGTTTCTTTTCCCTTTTTTTTTATCCTTTTGATGGCCTTTGCTGTTGCTCCTGGATTGATTACTCCAAAAGAGTGGTAGAGATAATATAGTTTGGAACAGAAAATCAGATCAATGTTTTTCCCCAGGAGATCTCACGTGCATTTTCAGCATGAGATCTCACGTGCATTTTCAGCATGAGATCTCATTTGCATTTTCAGAATGACTCTCCTACATAAGTCACATAAAGGACATGAAGGTGACAATTTCTTTGCTATGAAAATGGCTATGAGCCTATGATACCACTAATTGAATGAGGGAAACAATGCTTTGTATTAAGTGGAAATTACCTTATGAAGTAGATATGTAGTGTTGTTGATTTGTATGATGAGGTCACTGGGTACATCTGAAGATACAGACCTGGACAATTGAAACAAACTGCCTTAAGATCATAGTTTTCAATACAAGGACTATATGAAAGTCCAATAATATAATCTTATTTGTTTTAGATCCCTTATACCTTCTAGCCTCTTCTGTGTAGAAGATATCTGGCCGGTTCCCAATCTTCATAAACTTCATTTTTATGCTTGTTTCTTTCGCTAACAAATGTCATGACATATCATCTAAATTTTGTTATCTCAAAAGTATTTCATGCTCCTTGACCTTCAAAATCTTCCCTGAAGGAAACCCTGAAGTGCAGATGTTAATTTTTCATCCCTTGCTGTGAATAAAGCAATAAAATTACTTATTGAGGATCACACAAACACACACACACACACACATACACACACACACACACATGCAAAATGAAACAGAACACTCTTGCAATTCTACTGACAATCATGAAATTCATCTCTGTTTGAGACAGAACTCCATAGACTTCCTTTTTTTTTTGGCACTCTCTGTAATCAAACATGGACAAGTACTTGTATACTTATTCTTACTGTACCTTCCTTTCAAGAAATATATGTTGCACACATTTCATTCTTTATCACCTTCCACCCTTTTGAATGACTGACTTCTCTTTCCTTTGTATTTTTTGGTCATTCCTCACGAGGGCCCATAGGCCACTAGGTGGGCATCCAAGAGGTAGCACAGGGCCTGCTATGAAGGGGGTGGGACCCAAAGAAGGGGGCAGTAGCAACCAGCACTGCAAATGCGGTGTTAACCAACTGAGCAACTTGGTTGCCCGCCTTTTCTTCGGTTTACTTGCCCAAAGAAATCCATTTGTCTCTTCTTCCCACACCCACCCTTAGGTGTGACCAATGGTTTAGAGGCTAACTGGGAAGTATACAGTTTTGAGGATGAGATTCAATACCTAGTCTCATGCACATCAGAGATAGAATTTAACAGTGAACTATGCTTGTATCTTGAAAATATGCTCTACTGCAGACTAGTACACAAAATTCATTTTGATTCATATGATAATTCTATTCGCTCAATTAAATATATTTAAGAGGAGAAAGGATCTATCTACAGAGAATATGAATGCATGAGTATATTCATAAAAAGAAATTGTTTCTTAATATTGATTGGAAATCCATGTCTAATTCCTATGTAGATACTAACAGAACCAAAATTTCCAGGAATTTCTCTTGAGCTAAAAAAGAATCTGCCCAAATTTTTCTAAGAGCAATTGCAAAAATAACTAAACTTTTCTTCGAGCTACATGGGAGGGAAGAGAAGAATTCCATTTACTGGATTTCCAGGGGCAGAAAAATAAGATGCCAAGGCTTTCCATTGGCTAACATATGAGAAGTAGATGGAAGTACATACCTCAAACAAACAAGAATATCACAAGCTTTCCTCTTTCCTGGCTCTAGAGCTACAGAACCTAACCCTCTGAGGAAATAACAACAGAAAACGGTTTTAGTATCATCCAGTATATAGGAAAACAAGAATTCTGTAACCAAACAGAGGAGGAAAAGATAAGGAAAGAGAAAAGAGGGGGTGGGTGGAAGGGAAAGATGGGAGATCTGGGAAGGATCCTTAGTAGCAAATAGTTCCTCCCTTGAATTCTTTGTATGTACCATGCAAATCTTTTGCACGATGGGTCATTGTAACCATGAATGCCATGTGGCGATTTTGCATAAATTAATTTAAAAAATATGCACTTTCTGTTAGTATCTTATTGTTTATATAAAAATTATTAATAAAGAAAGAAAAAGAAACAAGGGAAAGACAGAGAAATTGAAATCTTCCTGTAGCAAATCAGACCATTGATTAGTTGGGCCGTAGCTCCAGGAATGGAAATGAAAGGGTTGGAGCTCTTCCCAACAAAAAACAGGGGCGAATCGTATTGTGGAGTCAACAGCTGTAGCCATTAATGTTTGAAATGATAAAGATAATCTCTGTAAAGAAAGGGAAAGACAGACAGACAGAGAAATTGAGAAGTATCTCCTAAAATCTCAGTAATTAAAGATGACCATAATTATGCTCCTAATTATCTTGAAGGAAAATAAAAATCAAAGCAAAGCAACAAACAGAGACTATGACACAATACCGGATCCGTTTATCTTTCATGAGACAAAGACCTTAATTTTGCCAGGTGGGTGGGTGGATAAAACATGAAGTTAACTCCCGACCAACACTTTATTAAAAGTTGGTGCCATTCGCTCCAAAGCATTCATAACAATTGAGGCGTGGACCTCAAGCAAAATCTACCATTTTTGGACTGTTTATCAAATATTGTATTACTTCCTCGGTGTTTTATGGGATTTTGTTCTTCAGGAATTTTCCAATAATATTATATGAAGTAGTTTGATTCTAGCTATTACATCTTCTCTTCTCCTCCTTCCTCTTTTGGATAAGTTTTCAGAATCTCTCCTTCATGAAGACAAGCAGAAAAAGCATGTTTTTTTTGGAGGGGGAAAGGTAAATATCAAACAATTAACAACAATTCAAGCTGTACCTGTCAATCAATCAGCCCACTTTGGGTTGCCAACAATTGCAGACTACCTTGGGGTGGTTCAAGTTATGGTGTGAAAATGAAAAGAAAGCAAAGAGATAAAGAAAGTACCGCAGTGTGGTTCTCATCCTTGGCTACCATCTGTGATAAAGAAATCTGCAACTCTGTCCCTTAGACTCCTGACTTCAGAAACCACTTTCTGCTCCAAACCCAGAAATTTCAAACTCCCTATAAGAACACACATAAACACGCGAGTATATGACAAGAACCAATAAGTGTTTCATGCATGTGCGTATGTGAATCCTCACAGCTCACACACACACACACAAAGGTAATCGGTTGGTGTTCTACACTATACTACACTTGTGTATTAGTAGGAAATTGAGGGATCCAAAGAAAAAGTGAGCCCTAAACCCAAGGAGGCAAGGACAAAAGCATGAGTTGATGAGAATAAGGGAAAGAAATTGGGTGGTGGGTTTAGCTGTTTTAGTAAGAAAAGTGAGCCAGCTCCCAACCCCAAGGAGACAAAGACTAGGCATGAGTTGATGGGAATAAGGGAAAGGATTTTGGGTTCCCCCAACCCTAAGGAGACAAAGAATTGGAATGAGTTGATGAGAATAAGAGAAAGGAATTTGGGTTGGTTTTGTTGGTTTAGTCAACAGAGTAATGCATCATCATCTATAATGCAGTCACTATCATACAGACTGCTTCAATGGATGAAGGAAAACCAAGCCCTCTTCTCCAATCATCCTCTGCCCTTCCCCTGCATTTTGTGACCATGATTGTAATTGAAAAGCATGCAAGTGGGCTCTATCTCTCTCTCTCTAACTTGGAGAAATGACGAAAAGAGAGGTGTGGGGAGAAAATGGGAAAGGAAAAGAGGAAGAGGTGGGGTGGGCATTGGGCAATGACAAGAAAGATCCTCTGTTCATCGCTATCATGCTTCCCCCCACTAACCTGGGTATATTCTTCTTCCCAAGGAGCTGTAGCTGCTCTCGATCTTCTTGCCGGCCACGTGCCATTATTCCATTGGCCCTTCTCCCATGCATCGGTATCACAATGATGCAATCTGTCGTCCCCACCATTCCCTCTTCGCCTTCATAGTACTAATATGCATTTTGACCTGTCAATCTGTCATGGCTTCCGATCCGAATCACTTTCCTGGGACCTCTCTCCGTCACTCAGTGTAGCTTATTTGGAAACCGCACCCAGACATCGATTCCTCTCTCTCTCTCTCTCTGATTAAGCTTACGCATGTTCTATGACATCTTTCTGTGTGTGCTTCTCTGCCTCTAGGCTTCTCTCGTACGAGAATAAATCGAAGAGCTCTGATCATTAGACCTTCAGTGTTCCAAAACCAGAAAGGGATGATGAACAAGTTGTTGCCAATAGGATGATGGTTGCCCACCTTCCACTCAGATGCATCATGTGGGGATCTTGATTGTTGAGATGTAGCTCAGAGATGGCATAAGCACAAGGTGTCGGCATTTGAATGAAATATCAAATCTTGCCAGGCATGCCCTTAACGTCAGGCTTCAAAAAAGTAATGATCCATTTAGGGTTTTAGGGAAGGGAATGATCCTAGCCAAGGAATCAAAGTAGGCCTGTGGGTACCTAGATTGGGAAGGTACTACTACTGCTACTTTTGGTTAATGGTTGGCACTACTACTTTGTTTATAACTCTGGTTTGCTAACTTCTTCAATGTGTCCAATATTCTGCCACTGATCATGTGCATAGGTACTCTCTTTTGTGTTTAAAACCTTGAGTGGTCATGTACTCTATGTGGAGGGATGATGTGGCTAATTCAAACTCTAAATTAGTAAATAGCCCTTGCATGCCACCCTTAAGCAAGGTTTTAATTTTAAAGAATGGAATTGATAGCCAGATCAGGCCCTACCAATTCCAACCCATATCGGATCAGAATCAGCGAAAGCCTTACCACTAGTTTCCATACAGGAATCGGCAGAGCAGGATCTGCTAGAGTTGGGGATCCCTATTTTTAAAATGTTGTATTTTCACCAAGTTGGCCAGGACAGCTCCATTGAATTGAAAAATTGTAGCATTGCAATGGATCGGGGGGGGGGAACTGAACTGTAACTCAACTTGGCGACTCAGACTGAAGGGGGCATGACCAATTTGCAGGGATTTAGATCACAGCATCAGGTACTGTATCAGTTACTGCTGATATAGATAGCGATAAAGGTACAGATCGGCCATATCGGTCTGATTCCAGATCAAACAATCCCTTTTTGACCATGTATCCTTAAATTGAGTGAAATGGTTGAATAGTATTTGAGTAGCTGATGCAATATAGTAAGGATAAAGCTTAGTTAAATTAAGCTCATATGGCAATCAGTAACCCTCCCGGATCCGTGTAAAATACATATGTAATAAAATTTGAAACAGAAGAATAGAAGTAATTCTGCACAATGTCACTGTTTTTTGCATGACATCAGGACAATGAATGCTAGATAAAACTCCTCACACCCTTGACATGTATGTATAAGTACGATTACAAATGCATACTATAATCAGATTACATCATCTTTAACATTCATAGAACTAATAGACAAGGAAGGTTACACCTTTCCAGCAATTGCTAGCCCTACTGAGCTTGTACTGAGTTGCTGATTGAAGCAGATGACTTTGCAGCTAACTCAGAAAGGTTGGAACCAACAGAGACACTGGAGCGACTAAGACCAGAACTTCTGTGATGCCGGCACCGAAAGGATCCAGCATGTGTGGTAGGTGAACACAAGCAGTTTAACCTTACACTTGATTGTTTCTGGAGTCTCCCTCGCCCCGTAGGTGTCATGATGACCGATGGAGAAGACTTCTTGATCTCATCCAGAGAAATCTTTGGAACCAATATCTTGGGCACCTCTGGCTTTTCTTCCATCTTCAGTTCTGTAAGAGTTAAGTTGTTTTAGTATTTCTAATCTTCTGGTACATCCCTACTTCAATGTGACAGATGATGTAGTTTCTCAAAGAAATTAACTTTGTAAACTACCAATATTTCAAGGAAAAGAGTTGATTGTGTAATTTACAACTTATATTTCTTATATCTCTGTATTTTTAGTTATAAAAATGTATTTTACATATGAAAATCCATCCAAATAGACACATCACCTTCTCCAATCAATTAGATTAATTGCCCTTCAATTATCTGCCTTTATCTGGTAAATGTATTTTTTTGCAGCTAATTCATTTCTTTCACTGACTTATCCTCAAGAAAATTTAGTTTTCTAGTTTTCTGGGAGCTTCACATTGATCCACAAGAAAACTGAGGGGATCAATGTGGGTTTTATCTTAGAAGTGATGAAACTTTGACTTTGTTGATACAGAATCTTCCTTGAAAGTTATTTTATTCACATTCCATTGATGGTTGATGATTCGTTTAGCCTCGGTAACTGAAAGAATTAATGAAATGATCTGCATCCCGAGAGGGGGAGATGGAGTGATTGATTAATTTGGACCAGAGAATGAATGCCATTGAAGATGACTTGACAATGGTAAGACTTTCATGCTCACATTCGAATTATGAAGGGAAGAAAATCTCCAATTGCATTACCCATCTCCATCTCCATTGATTAGCAATCTTTATAATCAAATTAGTGATAAATAAGCAAAGAAGAAAAATGCCATTCATCAATCAAGTGAGAAAGGTTTACCTGCAGATGGAGGCCTAACCTGCAATTGAATCTCTGTCTTCGCTTCCGCTTGTTCGGATTCTGATCGGTTACCCAATTGGGAGGGAATTTAGAATGGCTTCTTAAGATTCCTTCAACTTCTTTGTATTATCACTTGGAGCCTTTCCTCTTTCCCATAAGAGAGAACCAAAACGAAGAGCGAAGACAGATGCCAGTAGAGATGAAAGAGAAGGAAAAGAAAAGGAGTCTAAGAATCAAAATTGGACACATTCCTCTCTCCCATCCTAAATAAACTCTCCACCTTCCATTTTGCTTTGAATTTTCCAAAACCCAACAGGAAAACTCGTTCTCTACGCTCCATTCCTCCATCAGTTAATTTGTGGTTGCACATATTCAGTTGGTTTCGCTAACAAAATCCAACTCCGCAGGCGCACCACTCGTTTGTTGAATTGTTTCCCTCCCAAAGCAAAAAAACTAAGCTGAAAGATTCTCAATCCAGTTCTCTTTTTTCCCTTTTTTTTTCTGGGAAAAAGTAGTCTGTCTGGGACTGTGGCACCTGCGCCTGGACTCAAGAGGGGGCGAGATGACTGAGTCACCCCAACAAATAGCAGAAATTCCATCCTTGTTGGTTGTTGATGCTTGATGCTTTCATGTGCATTTTCATTGGTCCTCATGCTGTTGCAGGTCATGCTCCTAGACAGAAAACTCTTCTTCTTTTTTTATTAAAAAATCACATTGATGATGATGCTTTTATGTATACTCTCATTGGCCCCTCGTTAGTGCAAGGAACACATGATCAGGGAGTGATATCTTACGTGAATAAAGAAAAAAGAAAGTTGTTTGGTCGCGTGGCCCTTGCGTTGAGATACAGGGGCAAACAAAATTATCGTCCCATCTCCTGTGAAATAAAAAATCTCATTAATGTTAATGCTCTTATGCGTCATCTCATTAGCCCCCATACTAGTGCAGCCCACGCAACCAGACAACAATCTCTTGCCCTATAAATAAATATAAGGAAAAAGAACCATAAAATGTAGAATGGCCCCTGTGCCAAGACACAGGAGAGGGTGAAATGACTGCCTTGACCCACAAGAAAGGTGGAAATCCCATCACTATTGATATTTCTACTTGTGCTCCCCTTAATCCTTATGTTGGTACAGAAGTCACACTACTTTTTACAGAACTCTCTCTCATAAATAAAAACAAATAGAGATGAACCAAGGGATGTTTTCATGATGCGTATCTATATTCTACGATACGCTCTTAACTTATCCTCATATTTTCTTCCTTTAACTTATCTTCTATGTTTCTTTACATTCTATTATTTTACAGCATTGGATCCATATAGGCATATAGCCGACCCTATTTAGTTGGGATAAGGTTATGTTTGTTGTTGTTATTGTAGAGATAAACCAAAATTTATCATGATTTATTTAATTATTGTTTCTATTTATTTTTTATTTTTACTTTTAAATAAAAAATTGGTTGGGGCTCCTCTACTGTGCAATAGAGGTGGCAGCTCAAATCCGATGCCTTGGAACGCCTCAAGGTGCGTGTTTATATGTTGAATTTCATGCTGAGGCGCTCCAAGATGTCGGATCTGAGTTGCCGCCTCTATTACGGAGTAGAGGAGCCGAATCCAATATTCAATGTGTCACAAGCTCATCCCTTCAATGGTACATGAATTTTGATGGATAAACTTGTAAGAAACTAGAACAAAATTTCTTATGTACAAGGAAAACTACACTGCCCTAATGCTCTTGACTAAATTTTCCATCATTCGTGGAGACAACTATGTTCCAGATCATTAGAATAGTCCGTAGGAATTAAATTGACTAAAAATAAGTTTTCATAAATTAAAGTAAAATTCTACCAAAAAAATATAAATTATAATAAATTTGGACTTCTTATGTAGATGATTTACTGGGCCCGACCTTGGTTTGGGGTCATACTCGAATCAGACTCAAACCCCCATGGCCAGCCTAAGTCGAGCCTGGCTTTGAGGTAAAATTTGCCCAAGTCAACCAAATAAATTGCCTAGGCTGGCATGAAATGAGAATCCATCGTGCCATCATAGTGTTGGCAGGAATCCAATCACGTAGCGGAAGGGATTAGATTGGGATCCCTTGCGCTCGAAATCACTGTACAAAAAAAATTAACTATATGGAAACGAAACGAACACATATCCAACACATAGTTCATTATGTGTTAAAATATCTGAGATGTTTGATTTGTGCATTGGCCTTATCTCGCCGTTGTCGACCAAGAGACTTACCTAAACTCTTCTAATGACCCTAGAGGATGTGATGGAGGTTACCATTAGAATTGGAATCTATCACATCTTTAGTCTTGGTTCCTAAGAGTCCTACCTCCATTTGTAGTTATTATCTAACCTATCCTGTTAGGATCAAGGAGATCTCTAAGAATTTAGATAAGGAACATTGTTTTGGACGTAGGTAATCTCCTAGGCTATAAGCAAGAGGTCTCATTGATGTTTTAGAGCAACTTTAAAAAAATAGGAAACACTCTCAATCTCTACTAAGAGTCCCTAAGAGAGAAATAGAGTGTCATTATTTTCTCAACTTGCAATTGTGAAGGCTGAGTTCCTCCAAACTTAAGCCTAACCTGTTCTAAAATCCGTACACTCTTCCTCTTCATTTTCGCTTTGTTTTCAATGTCATGATGCATATGGCTTATATTAATTAGCAAACTCATGTCAAAACTTGGTTTGACCGAGTGGACCAAGTTGTCTAGCACCTTTCTTAAATCGTAACCTACAAGAATTCGACTCTTAGTTGGATCAGCTCAGAGTGGAGTTAATGGATTGTTATATATGTGCATCATTGACCTTAATCTAGGTGGCAACTTTGTATCATTGAGATCTTATACCTCTTATAGGGGGTAGAAACCTATTAATTCCCACACTCCTCCTTAACAGATTCATAGTTAATTAACCTTAAAAAAAATAAGAGAGGTTCTCTATATGCAATTTGTCATCTCACGACTCATCATCTGGTTAATCAAATAATTGGATAGAGCACCCTTTGGATAATCAACTAGTCAAATTCCATGGTTTATTCAAACTAATGATGACCCACTATCTAGTAGATTTTCTCTTGCATGCTATGAGACTTCAAAATCATTAGACAGTTGAAATGGTAATTATAACCATAGGATCGATGGTGACAAGTGAATATGTGTTTGTCAAATTTCAAATTTAAATTCAATCAAGTCGCTCATTTATATTTTATTTTTTCATTTCTATTCAAATCAACTCATCATTACTGATGCGACACTATGATTAGAGACCCTATTGTTTGAGACTGAAAATAACCTTCCCAATCTAATCAGAAGGTCAGATTCCGTTTGTGAATATTTCAAATACTCCTTCAATGATATATTTTCAATATATTTTTTTTTATTACACTTTTAAATCTTCCTCCGAAATACATTTCGAGATGATCTCTAACCACATATTTCATAATTATTGATACTATATTATTCCTTTAATGCCCATATTTCATTCTACCTTATGCATGACCTCCATCGTTTTAACAATATATTGTATTTTATGTAGGTGATATAGACTGATCAATTTTTATAGCACAATTTCTATCTATATATTATGAATCGAATTTTCCTTCAGCCTCTCATTCACTGTGGCAAGTTCATATGCTTGCGGGAGGAATTGAGAGTGTGTTTTTGGGATATATTAAAACCCTATAGGAGTTTAAGAACCCTAGGATGAAGTGAAAAATGTTCCAGCCTGTGGAGGAATTTCTCCATGTATTAATTTAGTATAACCACATACTAGAATAATTTCATGCTTTAAATAGTCCACTAACTTGGCAAGAAATTTTAAAGAATGTGCACCATAACATAGGTGTCCATATAAACAAGGAAGACCAATGGGGTTGGTAGCCTAGTGGTGAAAATGTCCTCAACCTATCACCGCTTGAGTCGGCTGATTGTGGGTTCGAGTCTTGACCACTATTAGTTAAAACGCGTTTTCTCGTATGCTATTATACAATCCGAAAAAAAAACGGAAACGGCAAAAGAATCCGTTTTAAACGCGTATCCATTTTTTAAGGGTAAAATAGGAATTTTATTAAAAAAATTAATTATTTAAAAAAAAAATCTATTAGTAAAAGTGAAAAGTGAAGACAATATGGTACTTGGTTTTTTGTTTTTAACTTCCATACTATCTATAGGAAAAAAATCTCATCTTTTTATAGCCCATTGAGTAAGGAGAAGCTAAAGCTAGCAACATATCATTTTGTTGTAGCCCATTGGGCTATTTTATCTTGGGACTCCTAGAGCTTTTGGAATATTAGATGCATGTATACAAGTAATAATCTCTCAAATTGCATGAGTATATTACCATTTTTTTGAAAACTACACGTTTAATACTCATACCGTTTGTTTACGTCCGTTTGTCGTTCCCTTTTTTTTGACATTTTTTTGACCGTATCGTTCATCGTTTTTATCTGTTCAAAACCCGTACCGTACGTTTCCCTTTTTTTTGCCGTTCCCGTTTTAACTAACAGTGGTTTTGACATGCCCACTATCGCCCATTGGTCTTACGGAAGTGCTGCTTGCCGTACGAAGGCTTGTCCTAGGGGCTATGATCACTACCGTGGAACACCCTTTTTTTAGTTACCAAAAAAATATATATAAACAAAGAAACAAGAAAGAGGGTTCTCTGAGCAAGCGGTACAGAGGGAGTGCACAAATAAGGGGTGAAGGAACAATTTGGTAAATAGGGACCCAAAAGGTCATTTCATGAGGAGATGTGTGCATTACCACCAATTGTTTAGAGAATATTTTCCTTTTTCTTTTAAAAGTGAAAAGTGAGAGGGTTTCCTTTGCCACAAGTGAGGGAGGAATTCCCATGCCACATCAATCACATCGTGAAAAATGGAACCAACATGGTCAAAGAGGAAAAAGAGTGCCAAAGTAGATCGCATATGGTCAAGATGCAAGAAAGCATGGGAAAGGATCCCCACACTAATAACACAAGTTCTTTTTCCCATGTTAAAATTAAGCGAAAAAACTGATATGCCGCCAGGGCGCCTAACATGTGTCATCCTCTCCCCCCCCCCTTTGAAAAAGACCCATTGCCCTCTCGTGTTCAACTCTATGGTGAAAAGTTGACGACATGCCCAACCCTCTCCCTAAAATTAAATACAGACAATAAAAGAATATCTAAGCATTTTCACAGTTTCATTGGTTTGAGTCGAAACTTAAACAAAAGGTTTGACTGATGCAAACAGAAGTAATAAGAATCGGAAAAAGCTCCCCTCTTCGTTCTCATCTCCCTATATCGGTTTCATTAGTTTAGTCAAAATTTAAACAAAAGGTTGACTGATGCCAAGAGAGGTAATAAGAATGAGAAAAGGCTCCCCTCTTTGTTCTCATCTCCCTATATCATTGTCATGGGAAATTTTCTTGAGTTTTCCCAATCCTTTTCTTTTCCTTTCCCTTGCTTGAACAAGAAAGACTTTGCATCATCTTCCTCCTTCGATAGATTTTTCTTTTTTCGTCGTGGAATATGCATATGATTTTGAAGCAACAAAATACAGAGAAGAATAAAATTTCAAAATGCACTGTAGACCCAGGATCTATTCTGAGAATGCATGCCAAACATAATCATAGTCTCACAACCACATTCAAAAAGACTCATCAAAATCCATTTTTCTTACCTAGTATCAATGGGTTGCAAAGAGCAGAGGAATACAACCACAACTATGTGTCGCCTACTGAAAGATTGCCTATATGTCAAAAAGGGCAGAAAACTTACTGGCAAAAATAAAGCAGACACAGTCATACAGCTGAAAATAGGATACAACTACAATGAGAAAAAGAAACAGAAATTATGGGGGAAAGACACAATTAAAACTCTACCCTTTTGCTTCCTTTTTCCCTATTTCTGCCTCTTGTAAATCTTCCCCAGGAATGATTTCAACACAGCTTGCACTGATTTGCTTGGATGAGCTTCAATTGATGATACCAGCTTTTCATAACTACTGCTCTCATACTCGGCAAATGCACCCTACAGAATTAAATTTATGAAAATGGCAGTACCAAAGGAATGGGTGAAGAAACTCCAAATCTTCATGCATGATATGTGACTACTATATATGAGGAAGAGACAAATAATGGTCACAGAGTAACACCAAATTTATCGAATAATGCAGAAGCTTCAAGACCCACAATTTCTAAAAAAGCTCACGATTGATTTTGCTGTGCCACACTCTACTATGCTGTCATATGATGGTATCCTGAAACCTAATATCATCATCGTTCACTTGTTCTTATTCTGACCAATTATATTAAGCTCCCTTTGTTGTTAAATACCCTAACAGATCACAAATGAGATTTATCAACTTGCTCTGGAGATCAGAACATGAAGATCAGCATGCTTCATGTCCTTGAAAGCCAAATTAGAAGATGTCTTTCTCTATGTTCTATCCAAATTAATTTGATTCCGCTTATTCTATGACATTTCTATCAATCTTGTATATATTGATCGTCATATAAGACAACTTATTGCAACCTCCCCTCCTAATGTGTAAAATCTCAGTCCCAAAAGGACACCATGTGACAGAATAAGGTTTTGAAAATTTTGAAAGTTTGACAGCAGAAAATACAAGGGGATATTCTAATTAAACTTGGGGGGGGGGGGGGGGGGAGGGGGTTCTGAAATTTGGCCTGTGCCCAATCTGAGGGTACATTATCATCATAGGACTGACCACAAAAAATCCTCCACGTGGCTCAAACCAAACCACTTCCTGCTAAGCCTATCAAAACAGTTATCCAAAGAACCTCTTTACATGTAATAACATGATCAAGTATACATTGATTTACCAGATATAATACAAATGAATATAGATCAAGTATTCATTTAGAAAGTACCCCAAAAAAAAAAATCTGAGACTAACCTTATTAGAAATTATCTAGTGACTATGCCTATTCTCCTCCAATCAGAAAGTTTTATCTTTCAAGAGTTAGGAAGGGGCAAACATTTTGCATTCCAATGATTTTAGAATACTTGCTTAACAGATTAGAATAAAAATTACTTTCAGATAGCATCTAAACCTCACAAAATAATAGGCAACCTTAACATTTCACAGGAATCGAAATATCCACCTATTTTGGTGGAGATTTCAATTCCCATGAATCTGGAAGTTGGAATGTGAACAAGAGTTGTCCGAAATGTCCATTTTCTTTATCTATGACAACCTATCCTGGTACAAACTGATCCAATTCTCATCACTTTGTTTTTGAGAAGATTCAAAAAAAGCCCGTAATGTAAACTCCTAATCATATATCTGCAGGGCATATTTATTGCCGTGGGAATGCAAGATGTAGCAGGTAATGACATATTCAAACATCTAGCACTAAAGAAATAATTTATAGGAAAGAAGTTCCAGAGTGCTGTTGAGGAAACATTTTTCAACACAACCTCCATTTTTTCTGTGTGGACAAGATTATTTGGGCATCTGCCTATTGCGCAGAGTGGGTATTCCCTGTATAGATCACAAGAGAAATTTGGTGTCTCATTTCCACTCCCCCCCCCCCCCCACACCACGTAGGGGAACTTTCCTTTTTTTATTTCAGTTGCTCCTGTTATTCACACAATTGCAAGAAGTAATCACTTTTTCTACCAATATCAAATCATCACAACAACAGGCGAGAAGTCTGGTCGGGAATTTAACACAAGTAGGTGATGATTGGACAAAATGTCCAATGAATTTGGGTGCTTAGCTAGCTGCCACATAGCAGTTATAGCATGTGCATAGGAAATGGTCCCAACAACAGGCATGTAAGAACCCTGCTCCTTAATTATATAGTGCCAATCACTTTTATAACTTGTTAAAGAATTGAGCTTTCCATATCATCAGAGAAGTTCCCTAATTCAGCAGACTTCGCCATGAAATATTTGTTTGTAACTTTTAAAACTCCCATAACTGGAAATGGAAAAAGAGATGGCTGAGCTCAAACCTGAAGATCAAGATCTTTGTAAAGTGCCTTTACTTTTGCAACACAAGCTGGATCTGCCTTTCCATAATTCTCCTGGAAAAATCCTCTCAACAGATAAGTAAATCTTGTACCACTTTTAGAAGGACAAAATAAAAAATAGGAATTAAGAACGGCACCACTTACATGTAATAGTTTCTTTTGTTCCTCATTGGAGTGTTCAACTGCTTTCACAACCATCCACGAGCACTTAAAATCTTCAATGTCTGTCCCAATCTGATAAGAGTAAATAACCGCAGCATAAAGACTCTCAAACAGGTCAGAGATTGACAAAGCAGAAATCAAAAGGAGCCAATAAGAAAAAGGAATAACTCTGATTCTTACCTTACCAATAACTTCTGGATCACCAAAGCAGTCCAAATAATCATCCTACAAAGAAGACAGCAGGTCATTAAAACCAACGTCAGACAAACTCTCAAGCAAATGAAATACAAAAGATTTCATAAAGTTCTAAAATTACCTGAACTTGGAAGTAGGTTCCCATTTCAATGAGAATGTTCTTTACATCCTCGTGGTTGTCCAGATTCTCACCCGACATAAGCAATGCACATGCAACCTATTCATGCACAGAGAAAAAAAACAGCTTATGTCAACAACAGGTCCATTGTACAAGTAAATAACTACACAAGAGTCGAGACATTAAGGTGTGAAAACATTTTTTTCACTGAAACTAATCAACACAGAATGCAAATTATGTGGATAACCGTTCAGCAGACTCATAGATGATGCAGACATAAAAAACACAAAAAGGCAGCGAATTACGTATTTGATACAAATGCAGGTGTAATCTCTCCTCTGGCAACCAAAGTTCCATTGGGAGGAGGGGTTTGGGAGGAAGCCTGTGAGAAATGCAAGGAAACTGCTAAAAAGAATGTGCTATTCCACTGAATGGATTTTGGAACGCATCAGTGAGTGAAAATATGCTTCCAAGTCAAAGCTTTTAATATATCATGCTGTGATGTGAAAATTAAATGCTCATAAACTGAAAACCCCTAACCACAAAAATTTAATATTCTGATTGGTCAACCACAACCAAACAGCAGTAACTGGGAATCATCCTCCTCTAAACATGTAATTCTTGGGAATTGTGCCTAAAAAACATATTGTAATAAAATATATGTTCTGTACCTCTGGAAAAACACAATTTCTGGAGCAAAAAAAGATTGAAATCTTAAAAAAAGAATCAAAGATGAACCAAGACAGCGGTTATCAGGCAATTCTCCAAAAACTGAAGCTTTATTATCCAATTGCTTATATCTGTCGACTAGTCCAGTAGCTACTGAAACGTTCTTTCAAGCAAGTTTGTAATATGAGCGATTCAGAACCATGTATGACATGGTTGAGTCAAATATAAATACATATTTTACTCACCGGAAGGTAAAATGAATAATAGGCAGTTTTGTACTGAACAATGCGGCGATGACTGCATTAAATCCCAAACATTTTATAGGTCAGCAAAGGACAAACAGAAGAGTAATATGATTAAAATTTAAAAGTAACAACAGATTGAGTCTTCATCTAAAATGCAGGTATGAACCATGCACAGACCAGCATAGTGAAACTGTAAAAGAACAGAAAAAATATTTTCAGATGCCTCAAAGTCTGCAGCAAGGTGCTGTAAGCCTGAATGACCAAAGCATCGGTTGCTTCCAATTGTGGCCTTCTTCGACTGACCGACAGACAAGGAAACCCCCCCCCCTCTTCTTCTCTTCATGTATGTGGGCTGCCTGCCCCATCCCAAATAGACGAACAGGAACAAGCTGAAGAAAGGCGCGAGAGAGAGAGCTGATACTCAACTCACCTCCCCTCTTCCATAACTAGGTGAAGACCTGGAGGGCCAGACACCCCAACGGGTACCTCGCTATTCCTTTCATATGGGAAGTACTGAGGTCAGCAAAGTACAACAATATGGCAACTTTGTCTTGAAGATAAATTGATTAAGGCCCATCAACAGCACATAAATTTAGTTTCATGTATTCCATGCCATACCATCCCACATATCTGGCCAATCTATAAAAGTCAGAGATGTGGTGGAATGCAAATATGGTGTGCAGCAACATACTGTTCCCATCACTGACACCAAAGTCAAATGACTTACCAAAAGCTAAAATTTCTCCCTTTGATCTGCAGATGATTGCAGTAAACAATGGCATTGCCTTTCTCTTAGGAAAGGGAAACTATTTTCGTTCTGTATGCATACAATGCATAAGGCCAATCAACTGAATGGTAAAACTGTAAGAGGTGAGTCATGTGTAGGGTGTGGAATGTGAGTCACGAATGCTTCACATCCATCAAATTTTCTAGATCTACCCTGTTACTGAGATCACTTGAAGAGTTCCTCACTTACAGAGGCAATGTGTATCGAGATAGATCTTTTTCCCCCTCAATCGTGGTAATCAAATCAATCATTTGTCCTGAAGACGTCTGGAACTCCACCTGGTAATTCATGATAGAAATCAGCCATAACTTTCAGCATTTGACTAAAATGTAATTGAAAATTTCATATATGAGACAACCACCTCATTAAATAAATCCAGAAGATCCACATAGTATGGCCTTTCTCTGAAGTGTTTCTTGAGAATTCTGGGAATGTGGTTACGAAGTAGGATCCCATCATTAGCAGCAATAAGACCAACCTAATATAAACATCATATGAGTTTTTGATAACCTTCAATGCCAAGTTAAATGACAATCAGCTGGATAAGTAACACCAAAAGAGTACAACAGAAACACCCTGGAATATGTTTAGCATACACACACACACTCACCTTGGGCATTCTGAACCAACAAGGCTGACCACGACGGGTGTGGGAGTTGTCCATAATATCGTCAAGAACAAGAAAATATGCCTGAAGCTGCATTTTTTATTGTCAAGAAGAGTTACAGATTTACATCCTACAACAGCTGAAAGGTAAACAACTGATGAAACAGTCATGCTAGTAAAAAAAGAAAAAGGTCAAATTCAACCAAATGAAAAAAGAAGATTTCTATATATACCCATTCAATACACCACCCTAAAGTACAAGCATGAAAAATTTCATCTTCCGACAAATCCATCTTATCTTTCAGCAACCTGTAGCTATCGACAACAGAGAGTCCCCGATTCAACTTCCCTGGCAGCAATAGTAATCCATCCATGAGTTGTACCGGGAAAAAAAAATGGAACATGCTCCTCCAACTAATGCTTATTTGCAGTCAGTTATTTTTCCTGGAGGACCACAGATTTCTTTTAATACATAGGTGATACGGGAATAAGAGTTCAAATATCTATAACCCACCTCCAGGTACATTGTAGTCCAGCATCTGCAGGGAGAAAAAAAAAGGGCATACAAGCATAATTGGGAGTTAGAACAGAAAAAAGCTAAGAAATGCTAAGAATTGTACGGAAGAAAGGGATAGAATGCTAATGCTTTCAAATCAACTACTTAATTCAAGGAACTCAGATATTTATAGAATGAATCTATATGTTTAAGTGATGAGATGGTGATATTCAGGGACGTATAATATCCATATGCCTAAAATGTTCCAAAGTTGAATGATACTGAACATCCAGCTGGTGATTTCCTATGGGACGTATAATAACCCATAACCGCTTTCTATGAGATTGCAGGACTTACAGTGACAAAAAAAAAAAAAAAAAAAAATCTAATAATTACAAACAAATCAAACATAACTTCTGAATCTAAATCCATGGAAATCATTCTGGTTAAATGAACAGTCCACATTAAGATTTGCAATGCAATTAAATGAAGGCATTTAAGGCCCAAAAATGCTTGGAAATCTTACTTCCACTGACACCAGTTTTTATAAAAGACTCTAAAATTTGTAAATACACAGGATTTCATAAAAGAGACTGAACTTTTAATAAATCAGGTGGAACTTCCGGACTCAAATCCATGATATCTAAGCATTGAGTGACGACGCCCTTCTACATCAACTTAAATGAGGCAGTTATCAGACAAGGGTTTGGACTCCAACTTCAATCCCGCAACAGCAAATAAGATAAAAGGAGAAAAAAAAAATTACCCGCTCTACCCATTGTCGAGAATCATCATTGAACTCGAAAGCTGGATCTTGAAGAAGCTCAGATTTTAGAACAGAGTAAACCTTGAGAAATGTGGATTTGAGATCTGTGGCTGCGCCGTTCAAAGCCGCCATGAGGAGATTAACCCGAGGAGCCGTGAGAGTAGATGAAGGAGGAACTTTTATGATATATAGAGGAAGAGAAAAGAAGAAAATACCACGAACATGGGGAGCTTCAAACTCTGCAATTATATATTAAGATTATGAATTAAGTTGTGGATGTACAAGTGGGTCATTTCTTGTTTGTTTGAACCCACAACGGCTTGACAGCAAATTAAATAAAAAATAAAAATTACACAAACAAACAAACAAACAAAAACAAAAACAAAACCAGAGAGGCTGAGAAGCTAAAATTGCCTCTAACCCAACAACAAACAAAAAGAGAAGAAAAAAACACAAAGAGAGGCTGAAACTTGAAAGTCTGAAACTGCCATAGCTGATGATCACCAGCTGGGAAAATGGGATCTGTGGGAGAGCGTGGTGACTGCGCCAGACTTTGGATGATTAAAAGACCACTACACCCCTATAAAAATTTGCTTGGTGTAACCAACCATGGATACACCGAGTTAGCACTGGCACCAGGAGAGCAAAGTTGTCACTCAAATAGTCCTTAATCTTAGGAGATATTTTAGATAATGAAAAAGGCAAAAAAATTACTTTCAAACGTTTGTGGTATGGAAAGGGGTTTCGCCTCGTCTTTCGTCTCGTAATGGTTCAAACATACTTACGCTAAGCTTTTACCAAAGAAAAATCTAAAAATATAACAAAAACAGACCATTGTGGAGCTATTGTTATTGGTATTTGTAATGTTTTCCAAAACCACTAGATAGATTTTTTTTCTTTCTTTAAATAAATATGCATTAGACATAGAATGAGCAAAAAGACGGTGAGTCTGTTTCTTGTGGAATCCCTTACAGGTCTATGAGGGGAGAAAAGCTAGTTTGGAGCTCACATAGTAAAAGATGGCATTCAAAATCATATCAAAATGACCTAGATTTGGTAGTCCATCTTCAAAGATTGCACTCCATCAAAATGTAATTGATCGTGGCACAATAGATAATCTTTCCGACAGTGTCTCAGAAATAGCACTAGCAAAGGTCATGTCAACCCAAATCCGTTATCTCAAAGGTGGAGTGGGAAGTGAGGACTCAATTGTTATCAAAACTTAGTTTGGAGCTAAGTATGCCAACCTGTACAATTTCTGCATTTGTTAGAACCAATAAGAAAAAAAGAATAAGCGTTTGCATGGTGTAACCTTGGTTGGTTACAATAGGCACCAGGAGGGCAAAGTTGTCACTTGAATATCCCTACCTCGACCCATATGGAAAGGTGTTTTACCTCTTCTTTCGTCTCCTACCGGTATTTCTTTCATAATGGTTTAAACATACTTGATTACATACAGCTTTTCAAAAGAAAATTTCTCAAAAATATAATAAAAATATTAGGAGTGTCAATGGGCCGGGTTAGGTTGGGTTTTTTAAAACCCTAGCCCAACCCTAAGGTCTCTTAACTAAACCTTAGCCTAGCCCAGCCCTAAGTTGGGCTGAGATATCAAGCCCAACCCAACCCATCCGTAATGGACCCTGAATATAATAAATGAGACATTCAGGGGAGGGGAGTGAAATTTCCTCTTTATATTATTATATACTTAATATACAAGGTTGGGTTAAGACCTCAACCCAGGCCCACCCAACCCCGCCTTGGTTCTGAAATTCTCAGCCCTAACCCACCCTATGGGTTGAAATCTCAACCCCATGCCCTGTTCGGGCTCAGGATAGGTTATGGCGGGTTTGAGCTGACCGAGTTTTTTTTACACCCCTAAAAACACATACCCCTTGCGAATCTACTATTACTGTGTTTGTAATGTTTCAGAAAGCCGCTAGATTGATCAAAATCATCTTGGATTTTTTTTTTTTTCATATAGTAAACCTACTCAAAATTGAGAAATTACACAATATTGGTTAAAATACTAATACACATGCATGGACATACATGGAAAGTAGTAGGCAACAGACCAACATTCGCCCTAACCATCTGAGCAAACCAATCGAACCTGAGATCGTGCACCTACCCACACAATCATGCACTCAAGTATTGAGTTGCATGTGTCTGGCACCAGGTCGTCCATTTTGCTGTTACGATTCTAGAAGAACTCAACCCCATAAATCGGTTTACAAGATGAGGAAACCCCAGACCATATCAACCCACATCAATTCCCATAGGAAATCGATGCGGAATCAACCCCATAAGTTGATATGTGATCATAAAACAAGATTGGAGGAAAAAATCGTTGGAGAAAATTTCCAATTCGAATCCTCTCAAGAGATTTGTTCGATCCTAACAATTCTCTCTTTGTCATGGGTGAAGGAAAACTCGGGACCTTAACTTTACCTGGAAATGTAAACTCTCAATTGGTTCAGCCCACCCCTACAAAAACCTGGCAGGGTGTGTGACACATTTGGGCTGGGATGGACCATTGCCGGCCCAAACCATCTAGACCCTGGACCGTAGGCCCAGAGTTAACATTCATGTACATCTCGCTCTTAACTTCGTGAATCTTCTTTGACGGTCAGAAACCCAGAATTCGGAAGTTCTATCTTTCTATCTAATCCAATCCACTGTTCAGTGACCGAGCAGAGCAGAGCAAGAAGCTCCACAGTTCGAAGTCTCTTCATTTACCTAAACCAGAAATTTCTCAAATGAGGAAGTTTTCCCTCTTGTTACTCTTTCTCTGCATTTGTAATGCCCTGCAATGAAGTTTGAGCCAACTATCATGGCTTCTGTGCTCGATAGTCTCTACTCGCCCGAGCTTCAAGCCATGCCAATGGGGGTCTGTGATGCACGTTTACGGCCTTTAATGCTCGGCCGCCAAAGTGTCTCTCGCTTTTCGTTTCTGGGCGCCGAAAGGATTCTATCGCCGTACGTTTTTTTCCCCAATTTTTTTTCCTCCCCGCACCCGGCGAGTTATTGATCGTTTGAAAAGACTGAATCTTTTTATTCCTCAAGCTCTTAATGGGTTGGACTGAATTTTCCTTTGGAAATTGTGTTCTTTAGATTTTTTTATTTTTTCCTTCTCCCTCTGGGATTGGTTTAGTTCTTCATTTTGTCTGTTGGGAATTTTCGCAGTGTCTTCAGACGGTAGGTTGCAATTTCTCTTATCGGAAGTTGGAATTTGTTAGAATTTATATTTATTTTAATATAATTAAGTTTCAAAATGAGGTTTTTCTTTCATGTGTTTTATGACTAGTAATGGTGTGGACCCTTAGGGTCAAGGTAGTGGAAAATGGTCAATAACACCCTATGGGAGCCCTAAATTCCATTCATGACCATTGTCATGAGTGGAGAGGTGGGCAAAGAGAATTGATTGGGATTAATTTCATTTATGAAATTAATTCTTAATTCATGCAATAGTTTATTGCCAAATTGAGGTAAATGATCACTGTCATTATGTGGGTGCCCTAAAGTCCATTCATAGTCACTACCATGAATGGAGAGGTGGGCTAGAAAATGGTCAATAATACCCTGTAAGAGTTCTTAATTTCATTCATGGCCATTATCATGAGTGGAGAGGCGGGCTAAGGAATTGATTGGAATTAATTCTCAATTTTTGGACTATGACATTATTCTCCAATTAACTTGCCATTAGTTGGAGGTTACTCTTGGGGAATCCAAGAGGGTGCGAGGGTTGGTTTTGGGTATATATAAACCCAACCAAATACCTTGCAGAGACATACATTTTCACACATTGACACTCCATCTATTTCTACTCTTTGCAACCATACAAATCTTTCTCTTTCTTCTATTTTCTCTTAGTCTTGTGTAATGTTAGAGGGGACTGCTGTACTGTAGCTTTTTGCTCCTAGAAGGGACTAGAAGAACTGTCTCATCTTCTCGTGGAAGGTTGTTTTGTCTTGGAGGTAGAGATGCAGAACAACTCTTGGCAGTACAGGACATCAATTACCTTAAAGGCAGCACTACAAGTGTGACTCAACCTCAATTTTGATCGAAACTTCTTCAGATGCTGTGGTGGTGATTCAACATCTATTTGAAGTTTATCCCCGTCTCATTTTAGCCAAGGATCAATACTACAACATCATAGTAGTTTCTACTGCAAAAGCTTTGTATTGCAATTTGTTTTATTTTTGTAAGAAATTCTAATACAATTATCCAATAGAATTACATATATATATATCTAGTCTGGGTTTATCTTTAAGATTTCCGGAAATTACTAATTACAATTTATTTTCAAACCGGTTATGGTTCACTGTATAAAAGTGATTTCCAGCATGAAAATATTATGTTTACTTAATTTGACCAATTAATGCAACCAGTACATTGGCACATGAGATAGTGTCTTCTATTTTCAAATTTTATTGCTATTCTGTGGTCTGAATTGCTTGAAGCATTGAAACCACTTTATGCGACCAGACACCCATGAGTGCAAGCTAAAAGCATCTTCTACTTCAAGAAGATAGCCTGGAGGGAGAAAAGAAAACTTTCAAGCAGTTCTAATATGATGCACCTTCAAATTGCCTGAGACCTATTCCAGTGGGAGCAAAGATCTCCACATTGTTTCCTATTTGTTAGAAACACCCCCCTTGTAATTTTCTGGATGGATTTCACAATAGAGCGCAGCCATTAAATGTTGACCTTATCCATGGATTTGTCTATTAGGAACTTCTTTTCGTTTTTTTTTTTTTTTTCATGTATTTTTTGGTTTATATAAGAAGAAAGAATTTCGGGCTTTGGTTAAACATGATTGACATCAGAGCCCTTGACTAGTTATTACATGGGAGTTTATGCTGATTGAGATAACAGTAAACTCATATCAATTTTACAATTAGAATCCTCACTAATTATGTGCTGCTACTTTTTCTCCCCTGCTTATATTGCATTTAAATCTGAATAATGAAAAAACCCAAGTGTATAATTTGAATTGCTATTATTTCTAAATTCTGGAAGTTAGATTCTACACATGTCAATTTCATTTTACGCTTATACTGTTTTCAGATTTGCTAATACCAGGGCATGACTGGTATGATTGTTTTCATTTTTTTCCCCTGGAGTATTGATACATTATTTATTTTAGGCAGGTACACATGCCACCAGATGCCATTGCGGAGTCCATACAAGATAACTCTTCATTTGGGGATTCAAAATTGTCTTTTTAGGTCACCCGTAATGTCTGTCAGCAAAGGTAGTATTGAACTGTCCATGTTTTCACGTACTGTAAGCAAAATTTGGAATTCCTGTAATAACTTGGTGCTTCAATTTTAATAATTTTGATGCTGGACATGCCCAGTGTTATCAATTCGGCCGAATAATTCGCGAATTTTATCAAAAATTCTGACCGAATCTGAATTAAAAATAAAATTCGGTAAAATTCGCGATTTTTTCAAAAGTGAATATAAAACGCGAATAATTCGGACCGAATCCGAATTAAACCGAATTATTCGGTCCACTTAAACAGTATTTAAAAAAAAAAAAAAAAAAACAAAAACAAAAAACCCAATAAGCTTTTTTTACTGCTTTTTTTACCGAATCCTTAAATTAATCAATCGAATTATTCCAAATAATTCTCCGCCCGAATAATTCCCGAATCCGAATTTGCTAACTATGGACATGCCTAGTAAGGTGTATTTTGTCACTTTTTTCTCGTTTACACCATTTATTGCTGGCTACTCATGCTATTAAAGTTATATCTGGTAATCTCTACTAAATGAGATCTGATGTGTCTAATGTCCCATTATAATTTTCTAATCTGTTTCCTGCTGCTGATAAAAATGGAGATGCTATATGTCAGGGAACTTCTCCATTTCCTGTCGGGAACTATGCAAGGTGCTTTGGACCATAGAAGCTAATGTAGAAGATGGACAGCTTTTGTATATAACAGGAGATCCAACTGCCTTAGGTTATTGGGAGCCTGAGATGGCTGTTCTCATGACGCCTGCTGAACATTCTAACTTGTGGAAGACTGAAGTTAAGGTAATCAGATCCAATTTCTGGTACACGCATGTTTTCCTGTTTCAGTATACTAATACACATTTCAATAAATAAAAAGAATACTAATACACATATGATCTGGTCTAGTTCATATATGAACAATTTTTATTCAGCTTGATAACAGTTTGTTTGGTCAGGTACCTTGTGGGATGAACTTCAAGTACAATTATTTCATAAAAGGAGATAAATGGTCATCTTCTCATTTAATTTGGAGACCTGGACCTGAAACTTCTTTATCAGTGCCCCAAACTTCTAAACTAAAGGAAAAGATTGTGGTCAGGGATTCATGGATGACGTTTTGCACTCAGAGGCATCAGGTTCAGTCATGGGGATCATGGATTTGGGAGTCATGCTTTCCTGTACAATCCATGACGTCAGATTCATCTAGGGGTAATAATTCCATATTGGTGTCTTTTCTTATGTCACTTCACCCCTACTTATGTTGCTGAACATTAAATGCTTCCAGTGGTTTGACAGATGAACTTGGAATATATGAAAACCCTCAAATTGATGCATTAGGGACTGAGAGTTTCTCAGTTGACCTTAGAGTCGAAGATGAGTCTTACTCTGTTGGAAAGGATGACACAGTTGATTCCAGTACTGAGGCATGGGATTCTGGCCACATAATCTATGAAAGAGATCAGCCTGTTGAGGAGCCCTGGCTGCTCCAATCGTCTCTCTCCTCTCTTGATTTCAAAGCTGAGTTGGGTTCTTCGGTGTATAATGAGATTTATGATCCAATCATGTTAACCCAACCGGAGTTCCTTGATAAGGGTTATCAGGACGATGAAAAATTGCTAACCGAAGAAGAAAGTAAATCAATTTGTACTGAGGAGTCTGTTGACACTGTTATTCTGATTAACTCTTCTATATGTACTATGCAAAGGATTGCTGTCTTGGAAAATGGGAATTTGGTTGAGTTATTATTGGAACCAGTTAAACACAACGTGCAGTGTGATAGTGTGTATCTTGGAGTAGTTACAAAACTTGTTCCCCATATGGGTGGTGCTTTTGTAAATATTGGGATTTCCAGACCTTCACTTATGGATATCAAACAGAACAGGGAACCATTCGTGTTCCCTCCTTTCCGCCATCGGACAAAGGAGAAGCAAATTAACGGTTCTGTGATTAGTGAGCTGCAGGAGCTCTCTGACGTCAAAGAGAGCGACCCTTCTTCACATGGTGATGTTGGAGTTCTTGATGATTTATCAGAAATTGAGTTTCAGGATGGGCTGGTACCATTCACTCATGATGATTTAGATGAACATGAAGTTGAGGATGACTTTGATGCTTCAGAGGTTCTTCAGGGGAATGTTAATGGCAGCATGATGGAATATGGTGGGGTTGAGTCTGATTCTGAGGACTTCTTTGATGGAAATGGACATAATCTAGAGGGCAAAGCTACCTGTGACTTCCTTCCGAATGAACCAGAAGGGACCAATGATCCTCAGCTGTCACACCATTCCTTCCAAGATGGGAAGGGTTACATAAAGGAAAACAAATGGGCCCATGTTCGCAAAGGGACTAAAGTGATAGTACAAGTTGTCAAAGAGGGATTGGGGACAAAAGGTCCTGCTCTGACTGCTTATCCAAATCTGAGAAGCAGATTCTGGGTAGGTTAACTACATGAGTTCTCTTTATGCTCTCATTTTTTTTTTGGGTTTGGGGGGGGGGGGGTATTCATGATATGGTACTTTATCTTCACTTTCTCCTGGTTTGCAGATTTTGAGTACACGTTGTGCTAGAATTGGAATCTCAAAGAAAATTTCTGGTATTGAGCGAACAAGATTAAGAGTCATCGCGAAGACCTTGCAGCCACCAGGCTTTGGTTTGACTGTAAGAACTGTTGCTGGTGGTCGTTCCTTGGAGGAATTACAGAAGGATTTGGAGGGCTTGCTTTCCACATGGAAAGATATAACGGAACATGCGAAGTCTGCTGCTCTTGCTTCAGATGAAGGTGTGGAAGGGGCTGTTCCTGTTATTTTGCATAGGGCGATGGGACAAACTCTATCCATTGTGCAGGACTATTTTAATGAGAAGGTGGGCCTTTCTTAATTACTGACATATTTTCTCTATAGTTTGCTTCCTTTTTAGTTTCTTTTAGTTCTTTAGTCCCCTTAGTGTTATTCTCAATGCGATTTGTTTTCAGGTTAAGAGCATGGTTGTTGATTCTCCTCGAACATATCATGAGGTATGATGTGACTCTTCACATTAATATGCAAAGTCTTGAGGATATTCTTTAGATAATGAGCACTCATCAATTTTTATGTGTGTGTGGAACCTCTCCCCAGGAACTAAAGAAAAAGACAGAACTTTATGAGAAAATTCTTTAGAAAGTCCCCCCCACTTTTTTTTTTTAGCATTAAGAAAAGTGAGCATCAAATAATTTCTCCTTTGTATAAGAACAAATAGAAGAGAGAGCAAAGACTATCATGGTTCAAGAGGCTTAGGCAGTTGACTTTGTAAAAATGCTTTATAAGGCTTATATTAAGCAACGGGAAAAGTGAAAATAAATTTGGAAAAACTCCATGACATTATAGACATTTTCTTATTGTGCTGTTAGGTTCTTTAAATTCTCAGTTTGATGCCTCCTTGAGGCTCTGTTGGTTGCAAGTAAAGGGAAGTGAAATCACCTTTGGAAAAGAAAAATGTAAGGTTTGTAATTGTGGTTGTATAACCTACCTAAAACTCTTACCATATTTGGTAAAAAAAAAATTTCAAATGTAAAATCCATTTTACTTCTCAAATCAAAGGAGTTTGATTGCAAATTAAAGTTTAATAACCAAATTTGTTATGTTTGGGAGTTCGTTACACAATCATGTGAGGTATTGATTTATTTATTTATTTTTTTTTTACTTTTCTAATGATTTGATTTCACTTTTCTTCCCTTCTTTCCCTTGCAACCAAACAGAGCCTGATTGGTATATGTTACCTCCTAATGAGGTGGGAGTGGGACCCACTTGGTTTCGGGATAAAAAGCAAAGCATCTCTCCTTGCTAGTCATAGTTGACAAGGTGTCGCCTAGGCGTCCTTGGACACCTTGGTCGCCTTGCTTTTGGACCCCCTCAACGCCTTGCACTAAGGCGTTGTGATAACTATGTTGCTAGTCCATTCATAGTTATGGATCCATTAAAGAGCAGTTTTTTTTTTTTTACTTTTTTTTCTGGGTTCTTAAGATTATCCAATTAGTCAATTCAGGCTTAAGAAGACTATATTTTGGCTCATGGTTGGGTCTATGGACCTTGGGATTCTTTTTTTTTGGGTTTACTGATGTAATGGGCCTCTTCTCTGAGCCCATATTTGGGTGTTAATTTGGTATTAGAGCCAAACCTGGCCGTAGATACCATCAATCCTACTGTCTACATTAGTTCTTCAGCATGGGGTAAATTAGTTTGATTTGGTTAATATTGAGGTTATTACCTCTCCCTCTTCCCCATGACGTCTCTCTTCCCCTCATCCTTTTGATTCCCTTTCTTCCTTATCCTTGCAGCTCATCTACATTAGTTCTTCAGCATGGGCTAAAAGTAACCAACCTCCCTCTTCCCCCCAACATCTTGTTGAGGAGAGTGTAAGAGAAGACAAGTCCCCCATTCAAGGTGGTTGGGAGCTTAGTTTTTCAAGTTTTGTTGATGTGGCCGTGTGATTTGGCTCCAGGTTTGTGAAGTGCGATGCATGGGTTTGTGTGAGCATGTGTGTGAGTACATTGTTTTTTTTGGGGGTGGGGGGGTGGTGTGTGAGGATGTCTAGAAGGAGTTTGACAGCCCCTAATATTCTGAGAGAATACTTGTTTCTGGTCATAGTACACCTACTTGATGCGGAACCGAATTCCAATGATTGAAATCGGATCACTTAGGGCCCTCAAGAATGACTAAGAATCTCAATGTAATGGTTGAGGGGTATTCTTGTAATTTCAGAAACAATTTTAAGAGCTTAAAAGAGAGGAAAATAAACAATGGGGACAAACTGAAATAGAAATTGGAAAGAGAGGGGTGTTTAAGAATTACACAAGAGAAGGGGGAGTAATAGAATATAACCTTACAAAACAAGGGCTTACTTGTAATAACCAAAAGTTAAATGCATAAAACAATAAACAAAAACCTTTTTTCTTCCTCCCGATAGAACACCTAATGGCAAACCAGTGTAGACCTTCAAAGGAGAGACCTCCTTCACCACAGGGTTGTTGAACCTGCAAGCTTAGGACAAGGATCGAACCTTCAAGCCCTATTGGATGCATGTGACAACCAGCAGTGATAGATTTCCCAGCAAGAACTAATTTGTTCTACAACTCAATCCAGCGCAGGCACAGAACCAGATCTAAAGTTCTAGATCTTCCACTAGAAGTCAAGGATTGTCTTGAAGTTGTGCAAGGTGGATCGTTTCTATGAGAGGGATGGGCCTTTAAAACCTCAGACTGGTCAGAAGTCTATCAGGAGAGATCAATGGCCAAAAACTGGGCTAGAAGTACCGCCCAAAACAGGGTATAACAAGAGAAACCCAGAAAATAAAGGAAAAAAAAAAAAGAGGATGAGGAAGAAGAAATAAAGTGAGATCAAAAGAGTGAAGAAGAAGATAAGAGAAAAACCAGAAGAGGGAAGAAAATCAGAAAAGGAGGAAAAGAGGGTCGGCAGCCATTGTTCAACTAAAACCTAAATTCTCAAATTCATTCCAAAAATCTAACCATTGAGTTCATCCATTACATGACTAATATAAAGGAAAAATCAAACAATTAATGGAAACTATTCTAAAATTAGAAGTTAGCTAATTTTAAAAAGAAATTATTTCTAAAACAAAAGAAAATCAAATCAAAAGATTTTTTTTGTTTTTTTCCTAAGTTCATCGTGCAACTGCATCACTACTTCCTGTGTTGATTGCTGTCTTCTTTTTCTTCTTCTTCTTGAGATGGTTATTCTGTCGAAGTTTATCCCAAATCTATGTATTATGTGCATAGAGGACCAATCTCCTTTTGCAATTGTTGATTTGGTTGGATGGTGCACGCAAATTTAATCTTTTTCTCCACATTGTTTGTTTTAGAATGTGGAAGACTCTTTTTGGATGGCAGAGTTTGAAAAATTTAGTGATAGGATGGGGCGCCAATAGTTGGGTAATGGTTGATTCTATGTGAGTTGGTTCATGGGGAAAGTGAAATATTAGAAGTGAAGTAGATAGCCCGATGGATAAAAAGAAGGCCAAGAAGGTGTGGGTTGAGCAAGAGAGAAAAGACCTGATGATTTATGATTCAATAGAAGTTGGCCCTGATTGTTTTTTGCTTGTTGCTCAACAGAAGATGTTGAGCAACATTGTTTTTTGTTGGAGAGGGTTATTGCTTCTACTTTGTCCGCTCCACAAGTATGGTTTTTTTTTTTTTTTTTCTAATTCATGCTTTAGACTTTGGATTTTGAAATATTTACTAGTGAACCAGTTACCATATTAAGAAAGATAAGTTCCTTTTTTTTTTTTTTTTTTTTTTTTTTTATTTTATTGTGTGTGTGTGATTATTTTGAACCATGGTTGGCCATTAACTTTGTGGAAGTATCAGGGGATGTTTTTGATGTCCTCCGCAGATTGCTCAACTATGCTGATTAGGTTGTTTTTTGTTATATTTCAGGTCACCACCTACCTTCAAGATATAGCTCCTGATCTCTGTGATCGAGTGGAGCTATACAATAAAAGAAATCCCATTTTTGACGAATACGGAGTTGAAGAAGAGATCAATGGTATCCTCAATAAAAGGTGAGAATACCAGTTCATACTTATGAATCAACCAATAAGATGCCCAAAGAGTTGTTGATTTTAAATTTATTTAGTCCACCATGGAAAATCTAAATTATTGTGCTCTTTTTTTATTGGGGGGGTAAAAAATGATTTTTAATTGTGCCTTTGCTTCGATGTAAAATGAGTGGAAGTTAAAAAAAATTTGAAGTATCTAATTATAGATTTTCCTTCATGGGAGAGGAGGGAACATGGTTTTGCAGTGGCCCACACATCTGTTATGGTGTCCAAAATCTGTAAAATAATATTGGGAAAGTAAGATATCTCCCCTAATTTATTTTATTTCTGTGCATTTTGTGTCGAAGCAAACAGTCTAAAGGGAAAAAGATATCTACAGGATAAGAAACGACAACAAACAACTGCGATAAAGCTGACAGGCAATGGCACCAAAAGAAATTATTTTGCACCTCTTAAATATACATCTGTGATTGAGTTGAGTCATTTTACACACACACAGACACGTAGTAGTGGTATAGGGTGGTTCAACGCCCGTGTGCATTAATATTTACACAATGTTACAAAATTAATAAACAAGAAATCTAGAATGAGGACTGGTAATTGACCGTGGGTGCTGCTGATGAAACTTTTCAAGCCTTGATTGTGCCCAATGTGTATTGCCCTATGCATTGATGATTGTTTAGTTATAGTTTTGATTCTGATTATTTCTTTGATCTTTTAGGGTCCCTCTTGCTAATGGAGGTTCTTTAGTAATTGAACAAACTGAGGCATTAGTTTCTATTGATGTAAATGGAGGACATGGGATGCTTGGTCGGGGGACTTCTCAGGAGAAGGCTATTCTTGAAGTCAACCTTGCAGCTGCAAAACAAGTATGTTTGATACCAAACCTTTGTGAGCTCTTCAGGCAAACCTGTTAGATTACAAGTGAACTTATTGAAATCTGATTTTGCTAGAAATGCCTGTCTCAACATTAATTTTTGCATATATTTGTAAGCTCTTAAGACTTAATAAAATATAATCAGCTGTATTTCGTAGGATTTTTTTTTAATTAATTATTTTATTTTATTTTTTATTTTTTATTATTTTTTTAAAGCTTGGATAAGAAATCAACATTAACTTTCTGTTCTCCTCTTTGTTTTGCATGGATCCATGCAGCCAACCCCATTATGTTGGGATAAGGCTGAGTTTTTTGTTGTTGTTGTTGTTGTTGTTGTATAAGAAATTAAGAATAGGAACAAAGATGATGCCTATACCACTCAGATTACTTGATATGGGATAATCCACGTTACTTTTTATCAGCAGCAGATGAAGTGGTTACATATCAACTTTTGTAAAAAATGTTACCTGTATAATGTGAAATCACTTGGTAGTAGTCTTGTTCCTACAGTTTCAATGATGCATTCAGGCTGGATTGAGTGTAAGAAGCGTTTGATGTTCAATTTTTTCATATTGTTTAAAGTTTCAATGATGTTGTCAATTTGTATAAATTAAACATAGAAATTTTAGCCATTTGCTTCAATGATTATGTATAAAAATTGATAAAACAATAGATCATCAGTTTCTTCAACTCCAAGTGCACATTTAGCCAAAAAGTAAACAAAAACTACATTGAATGAACTGCCTCTTTGTATATGCTTGTGTCTACAAACTAAACAAATTTACTGCAGTAAATTAATGATCATGCATCCTATTCCTTCCTGAAGTCATGGCAATTGTGGACCTTGCTTACATGCTCAGATTTTCGTGAATTATCTGGGATTCTATATTAGTTATGCATTATGTTATTGGTTGTAGGCAAGGTTCTAAAACTTAGGATTGGTCTTGGGATTGGTCAATGCCGATTCCGCCTGATATTGATCTCGATCGGCCTATATCGAGCAGATTTACCCTTAATTTTTTTAATAAAAATCAGTTTTTATTTCATTTTTACCCTTGGACCGTATCTGTGTATTGGGATCAGAAAGGTCAGGATCGTGGATCGGTCAAGGGCAATACCGATCCTATCCGGCCGATACTGACTGATCCGATCCAAGTATTAGAACCATGGTTGTAGGAGGGTATTTAGATGTTATATTATTCAAAAAGAAGAACCACAAGGAAGAGAGGAAGGAAAGCATTGAATGAGGTTAACTTTTTATTAGAAGATTTTAAGCATGACATCTAGTTGTAGCGCCTTTCTGTGAGAGCTTTGTTATCCTGTTGATTGAAATTTTTAATAAGCAGTAGCTATTTTGCAGATTGCAAGGGAGTTACGGCTCAGGGACATTGGCGGCATTATTGTGGTAGATTTTATTGATATGGTTGACGAATGTAAGTAAAAGTCTTTGTGGAATGTTACAGTTATTTGGCGGTTTGACCATGGCTGTTACTGTATGGATCGCAATTTTTATTCTAGAATAAGCATTGTTTTTGTGTGTTGATATACATTGTTGTGGGCCCTTACTTAACAGCTCGAGCTTTTCTGAAAAACAATTGTAACATGCTATCAAAGCCAGGAGGTCAAGTGTTCGACCCCTGGTAAGTGTGAGGGATATGTGTTGTGTTGTTGTGCCCCCTTGGTGCCACATGATGGTGTCACATGCAGAGCATTGTGTGCGTGTGTGGGGGCCTGCACATGCGAGCGGTTGTTCTTTTGTGTTGATACATTGTTGTGGCCCCTTACTTAACAGCGCAAGCTTTTGGGATAAGTGGTTGTAACATGCATCTTGTGATATAAATATAAATATAAATATATATATATATATACATATTATCTTTCCTCATATGACTTAAATTAGATTGGCACCCATACCTTCTGCACTTGCATGGTCATTTTGTGATCCGGAATAATTGAAAGCATTTAACTCTCTTTCTCAACTGTATTAGATTACTGCATATTGCTGTACGTACTTAATAGTCTTCTTTTTAAGATTCAACCATTTATGTGAGTAATGCAGGAGTAGATTACAAGTAACTAACTCCGCAGTTTATAACCCCAAACAATACAAATAGGAGTGAGAAACAAAGAAATAATACCATCAAATAAACCCTCAAGGATACAATACCCATATATGAGCAAAACCAGCCCAAAACCTAACCCAATAGGAGAGGGAAAGACCTGTTATAAAGCTGGAGAGAGAGAGGTGCGGCCAGGGCTGTAGGAGTCCGATTGAGTTGCACTCTTGGGCGTAGATAGTCCGTAGGGAGGGTACAAAAACCCCAAAGTTGAGAGGATTCTGACAGCTGGTTGTGAAGTTACAAGCTTTATTGATTTTCTGACCTAGGAGAGAAAACTGAGAAGAACCTTTAAGAACAGCAGCTGAATGCTTCCAACAGTTACTAGGTAAGGATCATGGGACCCTTATGAAGCCTAGAATACCTTGATTGAAGACCTGGCTGAACAGAGTACAGATGAGAGAAAGAGAGGAGATCGATCTCTCTCCTATTCCCACTAGGATTGCTGATCGGCTCTGATTTCTGGAGACTTTTATCAAAATCTGAATTGTACTTCTTGAATATTACAACAAATAAAAAAAAAAAAAAAAGAATAAAAAAGATGGGGGGTTGAGAAGGGTGAAAGAGAATAAAGGAAGTGGCTATCTCAGTCTGGGTTTCTCACCCACAGCTATCTCAGCTGCTCTAAGCATTTAGTTGCAAACTTTCTTTCATAAATCCAAACTTTTTTTTATTCAAATTTGTCCAATAATGGAACATATGCCTCTCTATTTATAGAGGGGAAGTTTACAATCATACTAATACTAGGAGCTAGTTTCCCAATAGGGCTAGACACTCCTACTACAACTAGGAGCTAGTTTCCCAATAAGACTAGACACTCCTACTACAACTAGGAATTCAAAATAGCTAGTTTCCCAATAAGACTAGACACTCCTACTACAACTAGGAATTCAAAATAGGACTAGGACTTGACTTTATGATTCCAACATTGAGTAAGACTAACTAACTAATAGTCCATATAGGACTTTACAACCAACTAATGGTCTAATGGGCCTTTATTGAATTAAATATTAACTAATTAAACTAATGAATAAAATCCCGTTTTCCTACCTTCTACCCATATTTTAGGCCTATTAAAGTGGTCCATTTCAAAGAAAAAACTAATGAATAAAATCCCGTTTTCCTACCTTCTACCCATATTTTAGGCCTATTAAAGTGGTCCATTTCAAAGAAAACTCATGGGATCAAAGCCCTAACACATACATAACACAACCCAAGGCTTATTTGTAATAAAATAAGCCCAAATTGACTTATCTACATCAGTGAGTTTCTGTGTATGCCTCTGAAATTAAACAAGTCATTCATGGTCTTGTTTTCCACCATTGAGTATTTACTACCTTTCATGTAGAGAAGACTGCTTGGAGAAGGAGAGGAGGTTAATAGAACTATCTACTGTTATCACTGTGCCTTTTGCAAATGCTATCTGTGCAATGTATTCTGGGTCCACCAAGGAGTTCATCTACATTAAGAGAAGGATTCATAGTTATGATAGTAATTCAGACAAGACCGGGAAGTCTGGAATGGGTATTTGACAATTGTCTTCAGTCTTGGCTAGCAAAGATTTTTGGAGATTTTTTATTTTCAGTGGGGTGGAGGGAGGATTGTGTGGGGGGACATGGTTACGCCTGGAGGTTGATCACTAAATTCTTAGTTTCCCACTCAAGAAATCTATAGCCATTAATAATTTGAACTCTCTGTTTTCAAATAGCGTAGGAGTTCTACAGGAAAAACGCGAGGTGGGGGGATCATGTAGGATTTTATGTTGATCTGCAATAGGGCAACTTGGAACTCTGTGAAGGCACTCTTGCTACTTGATTAACATTTCTCAATAGTTGACTTCAGTATATACTAGACTATATTTTTGAGAAAATGAATCTTTGTACAGAGAGTTTTGATCACTACACTCTTTTAGGTCTTCTAATTTGTGACAGGAATGTCCAATTCAATGTAAAACTCTGGTGCTTCTATTGAGCTAGGAAATTCACCTAACCAAGCTCTATCGCTCTTCAACTCCAACATCCCTCAATTAACATGATTTTTAGTAACTCCAAGCAAATAAATATCCCTGACAAACTAAAGTTCCCTGGCAACGTCATTTTAACACACTACAAAATTTGTTGGTTAGTGGCTAATCAACGGATTGAGTTGGACAAAAACATGGGCTAATAGGCTGGTTTATGGAGCAATGAGCTTGAAGAACTGGGTTGAGCCTGGTCTGATCTGGTCAATACTTACTCATGTTAGATGACTCCAATCCATCCCTAGGGATTCTGAGGCAAATATGCACATTTAGGAAGATTTTCATTTGTCAATGAGATTGTTATTACCATCTGGATGGTTTTAGAGAGATTTCTCCTTCTGAAACACGTGGGTATGTGCTAAACTCCTTGATTTGGAGCAGATATAAGTTTCAAGTAAGGATTTGTGCTCCTGACATAGGTGTCCTTTCTGTACACTTGTACATGGTGACTCTTGTCATTAATTGTAGTAATCAATGAACTCATTGTTTGTGTGTGTATTTTGTTGGTAATGTTGTTGTTGTTGCTTTTTTTTTCCTTAAATTATTATCAGGAAAACAGCATGCACACCATGGTTTCTTTTTGAAGCATTTAAACCACCTTTTGACGGATTTTTATTGTCTCTCTCCCAGCAAACAAGAGGTTGGTCTATGAAGAAATGAAGAAAGCTGTTGAGAGAGACCGATCAACAGTGAGAGTTTCTGAATTGTCTAGGCAAGGACTGATGGAAATAACCAGAAAGAGGGTATGCTTCCTCTTGGTTGTGAATATATCTATTATTCTTACAGGCTACGGGCATGGATTTAGTTTTCAATGGGTTATGCGATGCAAGTATTTCGGGCAACTTGGGATCCTCATTGTTATTTAGGCCTTTAATGTAAGTGAACTGGTTGTGCAAATTGTCTACAGGTTCGTCCCAGTGTTTCATTTATGATCAGTGAACCATGCACTTGCTGTCATGCCACTGGGCGAATTGAGGCTTTGGAAACTTCCTTTTCAAAAATCGAACATGAAATTTGCCGGTTGCTTGTAAGTTATTCTTGTTTTTATGGGAATCTTTTGTTCACTTCTCTATACTTTTCGTTAAAGAGATGAAATGAAGGAATTTATTGGAAGTTTTATTATTTTTTTAATGGAAATCTCTCTTTGTTCCCCCCTTCTTTCTATTGACGTTTTTTTGTGTATTTTTCTTTTACAGCAATATTGAAATTTCTTGCTGTTGGTTTTTAAGGTTGTTTTTGTTGCATTCTTGGCATATTGTGGTTTTTAACAAACATCTCATGTTCTCTATCAGGCAATATTGGACCAGAAGGCAGACCCTGAAAACCCAAAGTCCTGGCCAAAATTTATACTAAGAGTGGACCGTTACATGTGTAACTACTTAACTTCAGGGAAAAGAACAAGACTTGGTGTCTTGAGTAGTTCTCTCAAAGTATGGATTTTACTAAAGGTCTGTCAAACATGAACGTTTTCTCATTTAAATCCCATTACAAGATTTATTATGTGAGAGAATTTATCTACACGAGAAGCACATTCTGTGACAATTGTTTATTTGCTTTCTTGTATGTATAATTAGTGTGGATAATTAATGCATTTTTGCGTGACAGACTTATGTTTAACCCAAATTTTTTTTTTCATTACAGCTTGTGGTAAATCTGATCTTAGTTTAGGTGGTAAGTATGGTCTATGTCCGTATAATTAGGACCTGAGGTGCATGTATGTAGGAGACTCAAGACTAACCTTCCAATCAATTGTCGGTTGTATTGTCTTTGGTGAAAAAAGTTCCTCTGTTAAGATGTTGGCGAATTTCCGATCCAGTGTTGTGGTTTGTTTGTCCACCCAAAAGAATCAATTCATTGTATGGTATGTAATGTGGTTCAGTCTATGCAACTCCTTGGACCCAGTAAACAGTGGATCTTAACCTCCCACAATGTGCCCTAGGTGTGGATGTTGGTTATTGTCTGAACCACAGACTACTTTCTTCATTGAGGAATTATGGTAAAGCTGACCCATGTAAAATGGAACTTCCTTAATATATTTTCATATAACAATGACTAGGGATAGGACTTGCCATGGTTCATGTGACACCATGTGTTTAGTAATGTCATGAAACTGTGAATGCATGAAAAATTTCTTCAGCACCAGTAGGTAGACTGTAATCCAACAGATGAAGGTAGAACTAGAACTAAAAGAAAATTGATCTTGTTAATGGAAGTGCATAGAATAACCATCTTACTGATCGCTTGAAACTTTGATGCATCAGGTTGCTAGAGGTTTTACTAGAGGTTCATTTGAGGTGAAACCATTTACAGGTGACAAGGCAAAAGATGAGCAGCATCCAGTAGCCATTTCAAGACTACGGTCAACTGATGCTGGATCTTCCATTCCTGGCACACAATTAACTCTCTTTCCAATCAAAAAGTGGAAGACACGTGGGAAATGAAGATGCGTCCTTGTTCTTTTCATGCACAGGCCTCTCTTCTCCTACTTGACTACCTTCCCTTTCGTATGATGCTGGCCTTTACTTCCTCCAGAAACCTTCTTCTTTTGCTATGTTCAACGGAGGCCTTTGGATGCCCTAGTGCAGAGGAGTGATTTGATTTAGGTTGAAGGAACTAAAAGAGCCAAGGGCAGACCTAAAAATGACCCTAGGAGAAGTGATGAGGAAAGACATGCATAGCTTAGGGCTTGTATCGAGTATGACTTTGAATAAAAATGATTGGAAGGTAAGGATCTATGTAGCCGACCCTATTTAGTTGGGACAAGGCTGAGTTGTACCAATTTTTATTTATTCAACTTTTTCATTATCTTCCTTTGCTATCTAACATCAAAATTTTGTTTGTTGTTGCTTTAATTAAACTTTAATGAAGTCCAAGTCATCTTTGTCGGCAATTGAACCCTGTGCTATCAAGTTGGAGAACTGTATGTGTTACTTCTGTTCATTCTTTCTTGAAGCGATGTCTAGATCAACCAGTAGTGATGGGATCAGCTGGAGCCATCAGTTGTTATTATGAAAATGCTTATTCTTTGCCCCTCCCCTTCATCCTATATCTTCGTTGAAATGCCACTATTTTGGCAATTTCAGTCTTGACTTTGTAGCAAATATATGAACTTGCATTTCAAAGATTATATTTTTATGTGAACATAAGATACACATCTTGTTCTTGAGGTTTAAATTTTTACTATGGGGTCTTTGTATTAGAGCCTGAATGAGGTTTTTGAAACTCCAGATAGAATTGGATGGATCAGTCAATTCGGATTGAAATTGGCAGATTGTGGTCGATCCAGAGCGGCTGATCTGTGCTGGATTTCTAGGTTTAGGGCAGAATCTGGCCAATTCACAGTGGCAGCCTGACTGCACCTTTGGTGGTTGCTGTCACTTGACATGGGTGCACCAAACAATGTTCCTGCTGGCCTCCTTGGTTGGCTCTTTACATAAGCTGGAAGTTCATTTGTAACTGATTATCAGAACACCTCTAGAAATCATATTTAAGTGATGTCTTAAGCCCAGCCTTGGTTTAAAAAATTGGATTGGATTTGGTTTGGCTGATTTGATTTATGTAGTTTTCTACATCCTATTTTTAGACAAGCTCATAAATGGTCTATGATCTTTATTTTTCAGTTTTTTCCCTTTCCCCATCTTTTAGAATTTTTAGACGTAAAATAGCAGAAAATCAATGAAACTTAGTTCTTGTAGCAAGACTCGTCTTCCGAACAGAAAATTTCAGACAATTACACATCTGGGAAAATCTTTGCTGCTTCTTCCATATTCCAATTTCTAGAGTTTTAGGCATTTCGGACAATTTCGACCCTGATCCCACATCTGATTTTGGATTTGTAAATCGACTGATACAATTCCAATCCTTAAGACACTGCTGAGAAGCCAGCAAGCAGACAAGTAAGCTTCTTTTTATGATCAAAATGTGAGTACTTTGTCATTTCCTCAAGTTCCTTTGTCATATTTTCTAAGCTTTTGTTATTGGGTACAATGGGGTATGAATATATAAGGGTTTAACCTCCCTCCCTCTCTCTCTGACTCAACCACATACATAAAACACACAAATCCATCTGATCAGTACCTGTATCACATTGTATCCTGTTTCCCTTAGGATCCAGACAAGCCTGAACTGTACAATAAGCACACTCAAAATAATCTGTAGATACATGAATATTAACAATCAAAACAAATGCTTTCCTCTGGTCAGCACTCCTCTTGTTCTTTTTTATCTCCTTAGATCTTGTTTACAAAGAGGACAAGAAGATATAATCCTGAGCCATTGATCCACGCAGCTTTGGTGGAAAATATGGGAACATGGCAACTGCCTAACCTCTTCCTTGTCTTTGTATCTAGCGAGGCAAATACAGCATTCCTGCATTCCAACACCGAGCAAAAACCGCAAACACAGTAGTTCATTATAGGTTATATTGGAAGGTCTAACTGAAAAATTCAAGGTATCAGGTGGAGAGCTCCTCAAGTATATGAAGGCTTCCTCACATTTAGCTTCGAGCATAGTGGGATAGCTCACGAAATACCCCTTGTGGGAGGACAACGGATGGACCTTGCTCTAATATTATGTTAGAAGGTCCAACCCAACATAAATGAAAGCAAGGAGACCTGAACAAACCAATGTGAGATTATAACTTTATAATTCCCGAGATCTAAAGATGTTATGAGAGCACTTTTGTTTTACTGTTTGACTTCTTAATAGGAATTAGAACTTACCAAATTTTCATTCTCAGAATCTGAATTGTACTCAGCAGCATCACCAGGCCCTGAATGGCTGTCAACTTGCTTATATTTCCAGCTGGGTAGGTGGGAAATCTGATCATCAGATGCCCCTCGATCTTCTGAACCCATGTTCATGTTGTAACCGAGGATCTTGCTGATCAATGGCACAAAGCAACAGAGCAATAGAAACAGCATGAAGGGAAAAGAGTAGCTGACTGCATTCCAAGCAAGCAGCGACATACATAGGACATGAAGCTTTGGAGCTCGATTGAAGGACCCGAAGCGAGAATCAAAGACCCAAATGTTTCCTATCACGAACCAAATTGCAAAGAACAGTTCGAGGAAAGTCCTGGATTTGTTCATCAAATGTGACCTGTTTACAGATTGCAAGAATTTAGGAATCATGAATATCTGATGGGATAGATTTTACTTTGTATGTTGAAGGGAAGAAATATGAGGATCATTGTGGAGTAAATACCTGGAATCTTCATTGCTTCTTTGTTGTTCTAAATCAGAGTTTCCTTGGATCAAAGAACCATGCCGAAAGCGCCAGTACAGTAGAGGCAGAGTAAAGAGGCATCCAATGGCATATCCAAAAATCCATATCTTTAGAGGCCACACTGGCTTCTCCTCCTTGGAAGTGAGCAGCGTAAGAGATATGACCATCATTTGAACAGCCAAGGCTACGAATTCCAAGGTGATCCAAGACCCAGAATTAAAAGGGTTTGATCCAAGATCAGACCTTGACCCATTCTGGTAATGGAAGACTCTTCTCAAGAAACTAAACCAACTCGCTCTTGATATTCTCATTGCCGTCCTCATCAAGAACGATGAAGGAAGGACTCTAGCCGACCCATTTGGGACTCGAATAGCCATCTGATCATCTTCTACAATCGAAGAAATCGATTGAAATGAAAATGGAATGCCAGAACCATACAAAGAATCCGGTGGGGAATAGTATCGAGTATTCATGCTTCACAGTTCCACAGGGAAGCTAAAGTAAACAAATTTGAGTTCAGGGGAGGATATCCTCAGAATCTTCAGAACCCATAGCTAAAAACTTGGAAATCCACATACAGATTTTGATTGGAAAGAAAAAACATAAAAGGAAGAGTAGAGAAGAAGAGAGAGGAGGATGAAGGGTGAAGGAAGGCAGGTGGGATTGAGCTCAGATGGTGACCAATAATCTAACAGCTTTCGCTTCAACTCCAAGAGAATCATGGAAACTAACCGTTGGCCAACTTCTCTTTGCTCTGTTACTTATATGAATTGTTTATATAAGAAGCCAAACAGAATTTTCGAAAGGGAAGCTGAGAGAAATGGCATTATGTCTCTCAACTCCTAACTGCATTTCACCAAATCTAAAAGAAGGGGGAAAAAGAATATCCGTACAAATTTGGGAAAACCATTGCACATACATTCACTATCGGGGTGTTTAGAACTTGACACCTTTTTTAATTGTTTCTCGTTTTATTTAAAATTTTTTTTTAATATGAGGGTAAAAAGCGAGTTTCAAAAAATTAGAAGTCATTTTAATGCAGGATTTAATGCCCTTTTATGTGAAATGACACTCATTTTTGCGCAACACTTTCTATACTGTGTTTTTTAAAATAACAATAAAAATAAGTTTACAAAATTGTTGGCAATTTAAGGGTGTCAATAAAAAAATCCCTTAGTTTAATCTCTCCTACCCACCTCTCCCCCACCACCCCCCCCAAAAAAAAAAAAAAAAAAAAAAAACTTACTATTTCCAGCTTCTAAGATGAATGGTTGTAACATAGTATGAGAGCAGAAAGATCGAATATTCATCTTAAGAAGTTTAATGGGGTTCTCTCATACACATTTTGCTGCCCTTAGTGAATCATGCTGCCTATATGAGCCATATGAAAAATGTTGTAAGTTTCATGAATAGGGATTTCTATGATTTAGTCATATGAATTTTGTGATGGTCTTATTTTTATTTATTTATAATTAAGGAAATACATTTATATATCATCCGATAAAGAAAATACAAAATGAGGATGCGAGCATCCCATAACATGAGCTAAAAGAAAAGAAGATAAACAAAGAAGAGGATTAAGATCCCAAATAAAGGAAAATTTGTTAAATAAACCAAAAGAAGCTAAAAAAAAAAAAAAGTCAACAACAGAGTTACCTTCTCCATGAAATATGATAGAAAACTGAGCTAGGACAAAGCAGTCATTCACAATAGATCCACCTTATTTTGTGGTGGTCCAACTTGACATATGATCCACCTTTTTTTTCCTTTATATTTTCTTTTTTGGTTTACCTTTTACCTTACATCTTCAATGCCCAATCTATGTGTAGCGTCTAGTTTTTCCTATATATATATATAGGGCAAGTGTTTTCTATCCGAAAGCGGTCCATGCACAATGGTCATTGCAAACACAAGAGCGATCTCGGACAGAAAACTTTGTATATATACATATATGGCAAGAGAACTCCATCCGCTACATGGCCACTGCGCCAACGCACAAGCCAATAGGAGGTTGTGCAGAGGTATCAGGGGCAGAAGGTACCGTAGTCTCCACCTATGTTTGGGTGTGGACACATGCAAGCGGGCAGGTTCTAGGGGAAGTTTTTCTTATGGGTCGGTGCAGTTCCTATGCATGAGTGAGGAACAATGAGAGCACACGAGGAAGCATCTATAGAAGGGTTGTTTTCCCTTTATTGGGGGCGGGTTGATTACTTTGCCCCACATTGTCTGGGTGTAGGGCCCACACTCCCAGGTATCAAGTATGCTAGCAATCCTTAACCGTTGGATCAGAAAAGCCAAATCTACATCATTGGGTACTTGTTGTCTTATCAAACCTACCCAGCCCCGACGCTCTACCGTCACTCTTTTTCTCCCTCACTATCTCCATCACCGTCATCGGTGAGATCGATGGCCTCATGGTTGGGGCGGCGACAGAGATATGGGTTTCACTATTGCGATTATCTTCATGACTCCTCAAAACGCCTTTTCTCTTCTCCTTTTGGTGAGCTTCATCTTCTTTGTTTCTACTCTTCCGTTATCTTCATCTATCTCCTCTGTAGCCATCTTTGAAACTTCAAATCAAATAATAATTTGTGCATTTCAATTGATTTATATAAGGGTTTTGCTTGGTGTAAAAGCAGTAGTTCTCGTATGCTGGCAATGGCATGGATTCAATTCTCTCAATGTTCAACACTTCATAGATATCACCGTCGGGGAAGAATTCGTCTACGGGGTACTAGAATCTGGGCAAGTCAAATGTTCCGGAGTAAACATGGATGTCGTCAGAAAAGAACCAAACGGGATTTATGGTTCCATTGTTACCGGATTGAAGCAAGCTTGTGCCATTTCAATTGATGGAACCCTAGTGAACTACTAGTGTCATAGGGCTAGAACCCTAACCGGAAAGTTCTCCTCAGTGGCTTTGGGGGAAACCGTGGCCACGGGGTGGTGGGAATTTTGGTTATGGTGTAGTGATTTTTCCATTTGTATTGCCTGGACCTTGTCAACCAAATTGCCAATGTGGAATGCTTCCTGACTATGGAAGATTTTGCAGTCTAAGGTATATTTGCCTACCATGTACTAGTCATTACCGGCCAACCACTTCATCTCCACCACCGGCGCTGGCACTGACATTTCAAGCTGCTCCGCCGAGTTCCTCTTCCTGCAATAATCGGATAGCCTATTTGGTTGTTGGCATTGTAAGTGCAGCCTGTTTTCTTGCAGTGATTGGCTTCTTCTTGTACAGATTTTGCAAGAGACAAGTATGCAAGGTTCATGATTTAGGGAGATTGGAAAGAAAAGCGATGACAGAGAAGGAGACGGTGACGGAGATAGTAAGGAAGAAGAAGAGTCACAGTAGAGCGTCGGGGCTGAGTAGGTTAGGTAAGACAACAAGTATCCAACGGTATTGATCTAGCCCTTCTTATCTAACGGTCAAGGCTCGATAGCATACCTGATACTTGGGTATCCTACTAGCATGCCTATCTTTTTCCCATATATATATACATATATATATATATATATATATATGGGAAAAAGAAGCCTAAAAGGCAGTATAACCTCTACACTTAGACAAAGGGAGGGGCGAAATGACTGCTCCACCGTATGAAAAGTAGATATTTCAATCACAATTGATGCTTCTGTGTGTGTGTGTGTGTTCCCATTGGTCCCTATACTGGGGCAGAAGCCATGTTGCTTTTTAGGATAATTATTTCCCTACATATATATATATATATATATATATCATACTATTATATATACTCATGCTTTGTAGCTAATCTTTTTTTGAACTACTTTATTAATTTTACTTATTTAAATACCTTATATTTTTCATTATCTCTTTTGTCAATCATTTTTATTTTTTTCAATATTATTGGTACCATTTTATATTTTTTAATATTTAAATATTCTCTAAAAAATTAATTTCCTTATTCCGCTAAGATTCCTTTCCTTATCTATCCCTCCCTCACTTTTTAACTTTCCTTTTAAATCTTTCCCTCCTCTCTTTCACGTTGCTCTCTTTAAAACCCTATAATTTAGGAATTTTTTTATCAAAGAAATAAAATCTATATTTCTCTCTAAAAAAAATCTATATTCTTCTTTCTCTCACACACGCTATCTTTTCTTTTACCAAAGAAAAAAGATCTATGTCTTTCCTAAAAAAACCTTGTATTTAATGAGTATTTTTGTTATCAAAAGAACCCTCCTCAACTTCTCTTTATATACTTAAAAAATCTATGATTAGAGTTTTTGGAAAGGTCGATTAAGTAAATCTATTTCTCTTTTATATTATAAAAAAAATAAAATAAATATTTTTCAATTTTCTTATAGTCCATGATTCTCTACTTATCATGTTTCTTAATTAAAATAAAAGTCTAGAGGTGAATCTATCCAATAGGGTAATATTGCACATGTTTCCTTCTATGAAAGCTAACTAATTTCACATGCAAGATGTCCTACCATATATACATCTCTCTCTATACAGTTTCCTTCTCTCTCAAACTCTTTTTTTTTTCTCTCTCTTTCACGTCCCTCTTCTCTATTTTCTTGCATGAGGCAGGAACCGATAGTGACGATCTGCAAGTCAATAGAAACTAATCTTGCACTCGCACCCGCACTCGCTTGAGAAATGGAGGATCAAATTGTCTCTTTGATCTTCCATCTTATCGTGTTTTCATAAAATAGTTTGTTTATTTGAATGATCTCTCAAGGGTTGTAAGATATTTCTCACGACTCAAGAATGGAGGTTTCAGTCCAACATATGATATACACTGGAATTTGATCAAGATATATGCAGTTTCAGGGAGGTTGGCCACGTGTAAGGAGCTCTACAAGGAGATTGAGATGGCATGATTCAAGTTGGATGAGCAGATGGAGTCTCTTTTATTGGTGCTGGGAAGAAAAGTTGGTTTAGTGCTTAAGAATTTCAGTTTGGCTGTTTAGGCGATCAAACTTCTCTAATCATATTAGTTTGTCTCAATAAGTGACATGATTGTTCGAGCCAGGGCTTTTGTGTCAATGCAATGAAATCTCCACATGTTTCAAACCACGCTTTCCTGTATTTTTTTTTTTGAAGCCTGACCATGTGGTCTGATTGTTTGAGTAAGACGCTTAGCAATTAGTTCTAGAGAAGGCATGACCTTGAGTTCCAAACAATCAACATCTAACAATGCGTAGTCTAGGGACTATCTAACCCAAGTCTATCCATTACCCAAATACTTCATAGGGGAGAAGGAAGTTTTTGCAAACAAATGTATCTCATTTCAATTATGGCAGTTGATCTGTTAATCTTTTGATAATCCATTTTATAGCAAGATGATAAGCTTATGGTTTTTCTATATTTTTCACTGTGTTTTAAATTTTTATATGGTCTTTGTCATATAGAGTTTTTGCCTTATGTTGCATGGTTATGATGTTTTCATTTAGTGCTATTCCAACATAATGCAAGCCTGATCCAAATATTTGTCTTGTTTTGCTAAGAATTGAGGCGCTTGGATATTGGATGAATTTACTGGAGGTTTCTTTCTTTTTGGTTGAACGGTCTATTTATTTTTTCAATATATACATAATCTCATAAAGTTGTTCGTCTAATTGATTTTGTAGTTTTTTGTTCCAGTTGGATTCTCTGAGCATACTCATAGAGGTTTAAGAATCTCCTCAATTGGTGTCACGAACCCTTTTGTTAGGATTGCTTAATATATTTGTTCTCTACTTTTTCATCTTCAAATACTAATTTCATTTTTGTTCTTTTAGGTTTTGAGACCATCACATCCATGTTAGAGGTATGATTTATAGGTTCCTAATTCTTATAAAAAAAATTGTTTGTGTTTGTGAGTAATTGAATTGGTGGTAGTGTTTCTTGGATTGCAAGACCCTTCACTCATCAAGATTTTGGAGAAAACAAAATTGTTTGTCTGGTTGGTTTTGTAATTTCTGTTCCAGCCAGATTCTCTGATCATCCTCATAGAGGTTTAAGAATCTCCCAATTGGTATCAGTTGTCCTTTTATTTGGATTGCTTGATACATTTATTCTCTACAACCTTTCATCTTTAATTACTAATTTCATTTTTGTTCTTTCAAGTTTTGAGACTGTCATATACATGTGGGGAGGTATGATTTTTAGGTTCCTAATTCATTTTAAATATTAAAAATAAAGAGTTGTTCGTGTGGAGTTTGGATTGTGAGTAATTGAATTGCTTTCCTTTTCATATTGATTTATAGGTTCCCAATTCAATCTATTTTGAGGAAAAAAGGTTTCCTCTCTCTCTCTCTCGATTTATAGGTTCCCAATTCAATCTATTTTGAGGAAAAAAGGTTTCCTCTCTCACTCTCTCTCTCTCTCTCTCTCTCTCTCTCTCTCTCTCTCTATCTAAACATGTTATGTCATCTTAATTCCCACCTCCCTTGGTTCTCTTCTTTAATTCTTCTCTACTCACTTATTCTTTCTCTATTGAGAATCCATCAGACCCATCACTTAATGTTTAAGGTGTTATGAGTTTTTAGAAAGTGAGCTTAAGAGAAGCAAGTAATATAGAGGAAGAGAAGGGATCTAAACAATTGTTAGTTACACCTTAGGCATACTATATTATATTGTATCAAATAAAGATAGTTTTAGTTAAGGTATCTCAATATAGATCTTTAGCTTTATCCTTATATTACTATAAATGTGCTCTGTTTATTCCTCATCTTTCAGTTATTAAGATCCATGGACTATTTCGTATTAACTTTTCTCTTTTATTAGTACTCCACTATATTTTCTTAGTCTTTTTAAAAAAGTGGATCTTATATTCTCATAAAAATTAAAAGTTCATCTTCATTCTCAGTTCAAGTCAATATCTAAATCAGAAGCTTAAGATGGATAGATTCTATGGGAGGGTAGTTTGGATAATCTTATCAACTCCTTGTCCAGCAATTGTTGATGATACCTCGCTAAATGATGCCTAAACAAATGTTGGTAAAACTTTGCTCTATTTCAAGAATTTTCAAAATCACATATTTTTCTTTGTTTTCATTCCATGTTAGTTGCTAACTAATGTATTCGTTCATTTGTTGCATATTAATGAAATTAAGTTAGTCTAAAAATAAAATTCTGATTAAATGAGTTAGAGTCAATCGTAAGATTAAGTGCTTTTTGTTTTTTGAAAATATAAATTTCTCTTTTTGTTTTGCTAGAAAATTTCAGAAACCTGGTAACAAAATTTAATAAAGTCTCCCCTGTCTGAACCAAGGTTTAAAATAACAAAATAATGCTGTGATGGTGTGTGCAAATTACTCCCCCCCCCTCCCCACCTCCAAACTAAATTAAAAAGAGCATCTATCTCTTTTTTTTTTTAATGCTATAAATGACATCAAAGGGGTTATTTTACTAGAGGTGTAGTGATAAAGGAATGTTTTTTTCTCTTTATCATTGAGCCTTTCTTCTTTTTGACTGGTTATGTACAAATTTTACTATTTGGGGAGGGATATGAACCTTCATCAGTTGCCACTGGTGATGTAGACATTACCTAGATATAATAGTTTCATGACTCTGTTCTATTCTTGAAGATGTTGGTGGGTAGATATGGATTTATGCAAGAGAATCTAAAGACATCCTTGAAGAATTACATATATAGCATATTCCTTCTATTTGAATGAGGGTTTGTAAAAGATGTTTTAAAGTAGCACTCTCTTCTATTTCAATTTATCGAGAAAATCACTCATAATTTTTATCATCATTAATGTCGGTAAATGTTGGGATGGTGCAATCTTGGTTGCTTCCATGTGTAAGGTTTGCTTCAATCTCATCATATTGCTTGTGTTTTTTCTTCTTTGAAGCTTCTCTGAGTTCTCTTCTGTATTATTTTTCTCCCTTATCTAGCATATAAAGTTAGTAATTGTACTTCTGTTTTAAATTTACTTGTACTTTGAGGCATTGCAGTTTCAATGTTTATTTTTTCTGTTGGGATTGCTACTGGGTGCAGAAAATAAATATTTGTTGCCATGATTTCGTTATGACATTTGCTGAGGAATGAAAAACATTTTTTGTCTATACATTTTTATTTAAATATAATCCAATGAATTCTAAACGCATTACACTATTTTACACCCTATTTTTTAAAATCCAATTTCCTTAATATTGCTTATTGCTAAACAAATATTTAATCCAGTTTTAGATCCTCTTTGTGTTTATGTTGTGTTTGTGTGCTTTTACATGTAATCCTCTTTGCTCATTGTTTAAAATGTTTGGCCACAAATGCGTTTGCACGTGTTTGTGTATATATATATATATATATATATATATATAAAGGTTTTAGTTTCTTTTCACCCACCATAGAGATATGTACCTTTTAGTTGGCATATAGGGGAGAGTATTTTCGACCTATACAATAGGGTGTGGGGATTGATGTCAAAATAGAGAATGGGGAAGTCAATAATGACACAATTATATCAAAAGAAAAAAAAAAAAGATGATGACACAAGTGTCCAGGATCACATCACCGGTGGAGAGTCTCTATTAAATAAAATCCACTGCACCTATGTATTTTCAACCATTTATCTATTTCCATGCACCCAATGAAGCCTACTCTAAGTTGAGATTTGCAAAACATTGTTCCCATACTTGGTAAATTCTATTTGGGTTCAAACTTGACAAGAAGGCAAGGATATTGGATTTACTTGTTCATAAAATTCGAGCCACATCCAATTTGCCACTTAGCTGGATTTTTAGGTGACTAGATATGCTTATCTGATCATGCTGACTGGATAAACTTTTTATATATGTATTATTTTTTATGGTTTTAGCATCCATGCAAAAGGGTTTGCCTAAAATGACAATACCAACCCCTTCTCTTTCATCTGGGCTTGGAATGGTGACTATAAAGCACTCACAGAGTTAAAAAGAGTCAAAGGACTCTAAGAGAAGTTAGAAAAGATATGCATGACTTAGGACTAGTAACAAGTATGACTTTGAATTGAATTGATTGGAGAAAAAAAACCCTGTAACCTAACCCATTTAAGTGGAATAAAATTGAATTGAACTGAGTTAATTATTTTTGCATGGTTGGACTGTATACTGATTTATATGTATCTGAAAGTTAGATTGATAGGTATACTTTTGCAATTGTGGAAGCAAAATAGGGATATTTTTCGCTTTACTCCCTTTTTTTTTTCCTGTTGGGCTTTATTTCTTTTATGGCCTACCAGCTATTTTAGAAGGAGCTCAAACTTTGTGGAGAAATAAGGCTCAGTACCCTCATGTCTACGTTGTAACCAGAATATAGTTAGCCATGTGGTGCGATAAGGCTTTGAAAATTCATTCAACTTAGAAAATTCTCTAATCACTGGTTACTAGTTTTCATTTTTGTATTTATCAAGATAATCAGTCCACCTCCTCCCCTCCCCCTTCCTTTCATTTCTTTTCGTTCTCTTGTGTGTATTAGTGTTTGCATGCAGAGCATGTGGCAGTAGAAGCAACTTCTCCTACCCCCTAAATTTTTTATCACTTAAACGTAAGAAATATGGAAAAGAGTTCTCTGAGCAAGCTGCATAAGGAGGGCACCAATCAGCAGCGACGAAACGGTTTCATTTATAGTGTGTTTATAATTTTGTTTACTAGGATATTAAGGTAGCTCAGGTGCTCTTTGCATTTCACTTTAGTGCTTTTTTTCATTTTACTTAAGATATTTGTTTGATAATATATAAGACTCATCGCACCAAGATTATTTTTTTTTAATCTGTAAGGAGAAAATACTTATGATTCAAATAATATAACCACAAACTGGAATGAGACCTTAATTAACCACTAACTCAACATTCTTTCTATTGAAACATAATTCCTTGCGCGACACACTAATTCTTAGAATACATTTTTCCACCTCGCGCATCATTTGATCGCTTACATTGTCAACCATCAAGCTAGAGTTCGACATCCAGTTTTTAAAGCATCATGAATCTTACAGAAAAGTGACAATGGTAGAACTTTTCCACCCTAGGAAAAGCTGCACACTATTTAATGTCTAAAACTTAAACCATTACATTGACTTCTCATCAAAAGAGTTTGGGAGTATAGAATAACAGGACTTAACCAAAAAGCACAATTAACATCCCATAACTGCAGTTGCTTTGTGAATATTTACCAAGTAATGGACAATTTAACACTAGAAAACATCACATTACATGAAATCAGTTCAAAACCATTACATGAAATATATATATATATATAATGAATACAAAAAAATTTACAATACAAAACCTGCTGATGAATCTAAATAGGAATTGTAGTATGAGCAAAAATTGGATAAATACACAAATAGGTGGTACAGAAAAGCTAATGAGATCAGTTCCTGTATAGGACCTGAAACCAAACAATTGGTTTGCTTTTTGTGGACAGGCTACAGCACAAAAGAAGCAAGTTTCTTTTGCATGGGAACTCGGACCATACACACATTTCCTCACTAGACAACAGTATAGATCTACAAATGAAATGGCTAATCGATAATTTCCTTTGATTCTGCAAGCACAAATTCCGCATACAAATCCTTTAGAGCAATCACAACTGTTGTTATCAGTGGACCCATTATTGCACCCTGTGTAACAGTATAGAAGACCCAACATCAACAGCAGTAACACCATTTGAGTCAAATAACAATGGTTAGTTACCAATAAATTCCACCAATTTATTCTACAGAACAATGGATAGGTAAGCAGTATCAGGAAAAAATAAAATCCCCCCCCCCCCCCATTTAGGTTAAACAAGACCTTGCTTATTGGTAGTTCATAAGTAAGAATGTTAACAACACAATTGCAATTTAAACAAAAAAACATGCACTACAAATCTCTTTCAGAAGAAACCAATGATTGGTTTCACTTATGGTTTCATGATGTGAATGGCGGTTTGGTGCCTTGTCAACTGTACGAGGAAGAAGAATCAATTAAAAGGTTTGCCTATTATTGATGCATAATTACGATAGTTCCACCCACTATATCACTTGCAATCAAATAAAGAGAGCCTCTGTTGCAGGCCACTTTTGGAGAGTAACTCTAATGATTTACATTTTCCCTTTGTTATTTTTTGGGGTGTGGGTGATAGGTAAACAGTTACAACTAAGCTAGTAACCATTGGACTACAAAGACTTTTTTTTCATGATTAGAATCGTGGTTTAACACATGGTAAACTGAATGAGAACTAAGACACAGGATAATAATGTATGAGAAGGCTAGGTTTATTGTTGGCACATAATTTATAAAGCTCCTTCTACTACATTACCACCATTGGCGCACGCCAAAGAACACAATTACGATTATATAAACAGAGCCTACATTGTAGGTCCCTTTGAAAAGATTAAGCAGGAAGTGTGTCTGTTGTTTGGAAAAGACTTGGCCTTAAGCCCCATCTAATTTATGGCTACATCAACCGAGATTACCTGCCTCAGAACCTAAAGTATACCAAAAATTTTAGCTTCAATTGTATGCTATTCTTGGTGCCTGCACTTCAAGTGTAAGTGCATTTTGATGTCCATGCAATTACGGAAAGGAATAACCTGTTAACTATTGGTTAGACAGTGTTTAAAGGGCATGTAAAATTAGAACAAAGCTCAATCATAAGGGAAAATCAGGATATCACGAACAGTATATGAAGCAAAGCTGAAACAAAGCATATTGAAGCAGGCAGGAAAGGGAAATTACCTCCAGTGCAGATGGGCATAATGCCATCCCACCAATAATGCTAAGGCCAGTAAGATATTCACTGTAACCAGGTATATCCTCCTGGATAACAGTTGCTCCATAATCCATGAGAGCAAGGTGTATAAGGGACAACGTGATTGCCAATATGTATCTACCTTCCACCACCAATTGGACAGCCGCAGGAATCGTTGAAAACCAAGAAGGAAAGATTGGAAGCAGAGGACTTATGAAGGCAAGAACAGTTGACATGTACAAGAAATGTATGGAGTATAATCTAAATAAAAGCCAGGTGAGACAACCTTGAAAGAGGGAGATTTCTGCAGTAGCTAAAAGAACGCCTGAAATAGCATTATCAAGGACTTCAACGCATCGAATCCTAGTAGGCCTCGAAATTGGAAGCATACCCATTACTTGTTCTGTTACTCCACCGGATTCCGATGTGATGAGATAATACAATACCCAAAAGAAAACCATGGACTGAGAGACAAAGTTGAAAAGGCCTGCTGCTCCAGATATGATGGAGTTACCAATGGAGAAGACAAGGCTTGCACTTCCACCTAAAAGAGATTTACTACTGTCAAAGACACGTTTGAACACGTCGATCCCTTGAAAAGCGAAAGCTTTAGCCTTCTCGACCAAATCTTCCCTGGTAATGAGTAATTCCCTGAAGAGATCGTCGAGCTCTGCATAAATCTGTCCCCATTCTCTGTCTGCAAACAGCTTTCGTAGACTCACAAGCTTCTCAGCAATGGGGGAAGGATTCATCATAGCCGAGGAAGTTCCTGAGGAATCATCAACCTTTTGGGGGACAACGAAATGCTTGAACCCATTAACAAACTCTGTCAAGTTATACTGCAAGGCCAGACTATCGATCTGTTGAGACACAGCTTCGTATAACTTGGCGGTGTATCTATCCATCATCCCAGGGACATCATTCTCATCCATCCATTTCTTAACGCCAATCCTCTCTGCGTAATTGCTCTTCTCTAAATGCGATTTGAGCGATATCACAGTATCCTTACCCTCAACTCCGATCTTATAAGAGAAGAAAATAGAACCCGAGAGAAAGCCGACGATCATTCCAACAATCAACCCAATGGCCACGATAGTTTTCAACTTCTTGAGAATCCCGCGAGTTAGAAAGGCACTAACACGGCTACGGCGAAAGCTTTTGTTTCTCACAGAAGAGACGGCGGACATGGTCGAATCGACACTCCCAGAAGTGAACGTGAAACCTGAAACGAGGAGCGCAAGAGACCCCAAACCACCAGTCTGCTCATAAGCGATCACGAAGACGCCAAAGGAGACGAGCAATCGAACCAGCTTGGAGAATCGATTCCGAGTCTTTGTGGGAGCCTCCGTTCCCTTGCCACGGCGCCGGAGGATAACCCGGAAAGAAGCATTGCGAATGTCGACAAGGGTACCAACGAAAACCCTAAAAACCGCGACAGGGACGGCGAGAAGAGTCTCTGTGAGACCTAATTTCAAGGGTTCAGACCAAAAGGCGACGAGGGCATCCTGAATACATCTGAGAGGGATGGAACAGAGGACGGCCCATTGAATGGGCCGGAGATATTCGTCGAGCAGCCTGCAGACGCCATAGAGCAATATGATGGAGAAAGCAAGGCCAGCGTGAGCCATGGCGATGTAGAGAGCGAGGCGGACCTGAGGATCACCGGAGAGATATTTCTGATAGGGATCGAGGGTGGCGGTCGATCCCATGTTGGGCTTCTGGGTTTTTTGAGGGAGGGATTGAGGAGGAGGAGGGGAAGGTTGGGGTTTACGAACGGAAGCAGATCGGAACATATCTTGCCATGGGAGATTAGAGGAATCTTTGGGGTTAGAGTTTGGGTCAGAATAAGGTATCAGCTCCATGGATAGAAGCCGATCAAAACAGAGGCGACCCTCACTCCCACCTCTCCAGTCTTCTAAGATGAACAGAAACGAAGAGAGTGAAGAGAGTGGGTTTGAATACGTCGAAGGGTAGAAGAAGATGTGCAAACCTGCAAATTCCGAAATAGCTGGCCCTTTTAAGGGAACTTCATTTGGTATTATTTAATTAAAGAATAAATATGCCCTTTATTTAATTATTGTCAATTTGTCATGTAATGTGGAGTTGGGTAATGGTGGAAAATGGAAATGGAAGTCTGGTTGATCGGTTATTCAAACCTGAAACTCATCTTCTTCTTGTTTTAGGGTTTCTAGTGGCCGATGCAGTGGCAAATGGTCCACTCTCAATTCTGAACTGAGCAAAGAATGACTGGTTGCAGGTTTTTGGTTGGTCCATCTATCTCTCCCTCTCTCCTCTTTGGAGTCTTCTGAGCTCAACCTCCAGTCCACAGCAGCAGTCAGCGGTGGTGACTGGTGAGGGGTGACCTGTATATACTTTATGTTATAATGGATTGGGACCCTCTCTCCTCTCCTCATGCAAGCTTCAATAGTTGGCTAGGAATCAACAATCTTCAGGCCGACCACCCAAATTAACAATCATAATTGGATCTTTAAACTCCAAATCCTATGCCTACAAATCAATGGTGAATAGAATGTAATTGGATATTGTGAAGGTTGACTTTCATCTTTCTTCTAATCTTATTTTTCTCCATTCGAATCAGAGGATCAGATTCTATTATTGAAGAGATTCTCTGTTACTATGGGTGAAGGAAACTGGTCTTTAAGATTAGGATTAATTCACTTTAATAATTGATTGGAATATTGTCAGTTGTACCCAGTTTTGGGATCCTTTTTTTTTTTGTAAATAAAATTGGGATCCAATTTCACTTCACCATTAACCGAGGTTTTAAAACTTTTAGGGTTTAGGGTAATTCGAGAAATTTGTATTTTCTTATTTTCTTATAAATTATTGCGATGATGGGTTATAAGGATTACAAGGATTTTCTTTTTTTTTTAATAACTCAGAGGAACCAATTAGACTGTGATGACTAAACCTTCAACTGAATCTACCCAAGAACTATCTAGATTACTTTGAATTGATCCACCAATGCATTTACTACCTACCACAGTACCACCTCCCTTTTCTTTTGAGTAATCCCTTGCCTAAGGAAAATTTCCTGAGAGGGTTATTGCTTGTTAGTTTAATAGAAAAAATCCTGAGAGGGTTATAGTTTGTTAGTTTAATACATTATCTTGATGCATACTATTGGTCATCTGCAATATCAATTAGAAGAGAGAGTTTGTGAGACCCCAAGGAAGTAGCAGAGTTGGTAAGGGACCTTCGCCTTAGAAAACATGTACATGGTTTTTGAGTTCAACTCCTCTTACCTCATTGAGACCACTAACACAGGGGTGTTTAGTGCTCTAATTCTGGACACAGTAGAGCATGATCTATCCTATCAACCTGACTTTAATTTGGAGATGAGGTCAACTCCATTACAGCCCATGATTCTCTGAGTAGTTGTGAAAACCACCCTTGCCATGTTTTCTGCATGCTTTGAGCTTTGAAGTATGGTCCTTAGTCGATAACAACATGGTCCAAGAGTGTGTAAAAGGCAGTAAAAGGGTTGTTACCATAGGAAAGAGGAGAATGAGAACATCTCTTTGAAGTCTCCCCCAAAGAAGCTCCTAAAATGCAGCACATAAAGAATGTGACTAACCAAACAAAATAAGGAAGGGGAAGAAGAGAAGGATATATTAGGAAAGATATTGGTTAATTATGGTTGAATTGCTTCACTATATAGTTCATGAACTCTGAAAAAAGCTAATGTTTTGAGCCTCTCGCTTGAGCTGTGTCGAGAAATTATGGAAATAGGGAGAGATGAAGAAGGTGATCATGACATGTCTTTGTCCATGGGGACCCTGCAAATTGCTGGGAGTAATGGTTTTGGTCTCAACATAATGTCTCAAGGATATCCAAGAAATAGGTCTTCAGAGATAGATATAGAGGAAGTAGAAATTAAGGATCGACCTCTCCCGATATTTCTCAAGGTATATGTTCAGTCCATCTCTTTCATTCAAGATTATTTCTCTTCAGTAGATATCAATAACTTGTAGTCTGGACTGTGATGAGTTCCTTTCATTTTTATTCATCAAACAGTTTGAAGATGTGGAATATAAGGTAAGAAGTAGCCAAGCTTCCTCTAAGAACCCTGTAAAGGATATGATGTCAAAGGTAGCTTCTCAATTAAGCACAGAACAAGATAACTACAAAGACATCTTGAAGGGTATAACAGGTAGCATAGGCCCTGGAGAAATCCTTGCTTTAATGGGACCTTCAGGTAGTGGGAAGACAACCTTACTCCAAATAGTAGGAGGTAGATTGCATGAGAATGTGAAAGGGAGCATCACATACAATGACATTCCATATAATCCAGCTCTTAAGAGGAGGTTGGCAAAAATTAATTAGAACTCTCTCTCTGTCTCTCTCTGATAGTAGGAGGTACTTGTATTGATAAAATATTAATCACTTCTATCACTTCACAGGATTGGATTTGTCACACAGGATGATGTACTCTTCCCTCAACTAACAGTTGAAGAAACCTTGGTTTTTGCTGCATTTCTAAGGCTTCCGAGTAACATGAGTAGACAGCAAAAGCATTCTAGGGTAGAGATGATCGTGAAGGAATTAGGCCTCGAAAGGTCAGTTTCAAGACCAGAACAAATCCAATCTAGCAGCTAGCTAAGCACATTAACGTTGTGTTGTTTTCTTTCTGTTTCCTTTCTTTCTCGTTCTGATAATGTTCTCCTCTGTTTGGCTAATGACATCCTTAATAGATGAAAATGAAGCTTAGACAGTGGTGAATGAATTTATGATGATCAGTTTAACAGACAATATGATAGATGTAACTGATCTGTGACTTAATTGTAGTTGTCGCCATACAAGAATAGGAGGATCACTGGTGAAAGGAGTTTCAGGAGGTGAAAGAAAAAGAACCAGCATAGGTCATGAAATTCTAGTAGATCCTTCTTTATTGTTGCTTGATGAGCCCACTTCTGGCCTTGATTCGACCTCTGCAAATAAACTCCTCCAAATCCTTCAACGGGTGGCTAAGGTATTATAGTATGGTTTCTGTTGTTAGGTTCAAATCTCGATTCTAGTACAAAAAGTAATAACAGAAGCAGAAACAAAATGATAATCTTGCAATTGAAAATTTAATGGTTCAATAGGCAGGAAGAACAGTGATCACAACAATCCACCAACCCTCAAGCAGGATGTTCCACATGTTTGATAAGCTTCTCCTGATATCAGAAGGTTATCCAGTGTATTATGGGAAAGCCAGAGACTCTGTAGAGTACTTTTCATCTTTGAGATTCATCCCTGAGATAGCCATGAACCCTGCAGAGTTCATACTAGATTTAGCCACTGGACAAGTGAATGACATCAGTGTCCCTCAGGACTTGTTAACGCCTCGAGGCACTCCTGAATTTGAGAGGGAGGTGGTTAAGGTAAGTCCCATTCTTCAAATGGGATATTTTTATGCTTCAGATTCATGTTGTTCAATTACATTATAGGAGAGCCTGACACCTCCATATGCTCTTCTATCCATTATCGTATTAGTATTTGCAAAGGAAATACAAAGTCGAGGTGGAACCGATAGAAAAGGGAGAGAACCATCGAACAAGAAATACACCAGAGCATCTTCAGCTAGCTATTCAAGTTAAGAAGGATTGGACCATGAGTTGGTGGGAACAATTCACCATAATATCAAAGAGAACTTTCAAAGCAAGAAGTAGAGATTACTTTGACAAGCTAAGACTGGCTCAAGCCCTTGGAGTTGCAGTGTTGTTAGGCCTTCTTTGGTGGAAATCCACTATGGAAACTGAGGCTCAACTCAGAGACCAGGTATATAAATTAAGCCCTGGCCTTCTGAGTCACTGACATTCTTTGCTGAAACCAAACATTTTTGTTCAGTGTTGAGTGATTATTTGACTTCTAATAACGAAACAGATCGGCCTATTGTACTACATCTGTATTTTCTGGAGTTCTTCATCAATATTCGGGGCGGTGTATGTCTTCCCGTTTGAGAAGGTTTACTTGGTGAAAGAGAGGAAGGCAGATATGTACAGGCTTAGTGTGTACTATGTTTGTAGCACCTTGTGTGATATGGTGGCTCACATTGTCTATCCAACCCTGTTCATGCTCATACTGTACTTCATGGCTGACTTCAAGAGAACAATCTCTTGCTTCTTTTTGACATTGTTTGCTATATTGTTGGTAGCCATAACAAGCCAAGTAAGTTGTAGAAAATAGATTCTAAGTTGATGATGACTATCCTTCTATTCTATAATTTGATCTCTTTCTCTGCATAGGGAGCTGGGGAACTGTTTGGTGCTGCAGTTCTAAGCATAAAAAGGTCTGGGATGATTGCTTCTCTGGTGCTAATGTTGTTTCTCCTCACTGGAGGCTATTATGTTCAGGTATTTAGCATTTTTCTCAGGCCTTCAAGGTATATATGGCCTTCATGGCTCTGAAATTTCCTACAAGGTCTAACCCAACTTTGATAATCCATTTTGGTTCATTGTTGCAGCACATACCAGTGTTTATAAAGTGGTTGAAGTACCTCTCTTTCATGTATTATGGGTTTCGGCTTCTATTGAAAGTGCAATACTCAGGAGATCAATTATATGAGTGTGGAAGACAAGGTGGATGTAGAAGTCTGCAGAGCTCACCATCATTTGATACAATAAACTTAAGTGGTGACTTGAAAGAAGTCTGGATCTTACTAGCCATGGCTCTAGCTTATCGATTTTGTGCCTATGTTTGCCTTCGTAGGAGAATAAGCATTTGTAATGTTTGATTTACGGTTACCAAAAAAAGTAATGTTTGATTTACCCAAAACAGTAGTGTTATGTTGTTACACATTCATGTATGATGTTTCCTTCCTTAACATTGTTGTTGTTGGACCAACTTCATCATCTCTTGTCTTTGATTTGTTGTGCCACCATAAGAATCTAATATGTCAATCACAATTGTATGAACACTAAGTCATTTCTATAATAAATAAATAATAATAATAAATCCCAAGGATTGATCACATATCGGATTTAAGGGTGAATCCAACCCGATGATGCAGAAAATCCATGTGTTCTCACTTCTCGGGTAGAGGGGAGATATCTAGCATTGGGTAGACACCTTGTGCTTTCACAACGCGCCTTTACTTCCCCATGTGTTTGAGTTTACGTCTTATTTCCATTAACCTTGACACAGTATTGTTCTCTTTGTCCCATGGGTCTCAAGGTTTATAAAAAGCATTGTGCCATGTTAAGGAGGTTAGAGGTTATTAACTTGACCAATAACCTCCCTTAGGCTATGTGGAACCAAAGTTTGGATACCTTCTTACTTACTGTCTCTTGGTGAGGAGACTTTTGTTGGGATTGGGTGTCTTGTATTCTATACGATGTTCATATAATCATAAATGGGTTTGGTTTGGGTTGTAGGTGTCCATGTAGTTATAAATGGTTTTGTATTTGTAATTGGGTTTGGTTTCAGTCAATTACATGTACAGGGTGGGGTATACTTGTAATTATGTGGTGTTTAAGGTTTGGGTTTCCTATATATGTGGTGAAAACCCTAGTTACAAGCAAAAGGGGTCACTTTGGTCACTTTGCGAGGTGGATAATTTTTTTTTTTTTTTTTTTTTTTTTAGGAATAGTAGAAAATTTAGGTTCTCTCCGGTGGATGTAGGCAATATTGCCAAACTATGGTAAATTCCTCGTCTTGTGTGATTGTATTTGCTTGGGTTCTTCTCCGTGGTTGCGTATTCATCTCCAACAACTTTATTGTTCTCCCAGGCTGGTCAAGTATACTTACTATTTTCTTGAATGTCACATCTTCTCTTCTAAGAGAAAAAAAAGAACCAAAAACCCTATTGTGTTAATGTGAGAAATAACAACATACGAGACTAATGAGAGAACACGCACCAGCATCTTTCTCGTGCCCTATCTTCTAGTGATTCCTCCATCATTAGGAGGGTTCATTTTCGAGAAAAAAAAATTGTAACATGGACAAGGCCACGGGGGTCTGGGAGATGGATGGACCGGGTCAGAAACTGCGTGGTACTAAGTGCCAACTGCCACCCCCGCCAACCCGAGACCCAAGATTATCACTATTTTTCCTTGTATATATATATATAGATAGTAAACACTTATCCGAGGAAGCGAGGCAGAGAGCAAATAACCATAATCAAGTATGGGAGTGGAAGAGGAAGTGGAGTCACGGGAGACGATACTATTAACAACGGACAGGGAAGAAGAGGAGAGTAGTCGAGAAACTTGGACTCAGAAAAAGCAAACCCTAATCCAAGAACTTTCTTGGAAGGTCATTAATGGCGACCTGGACTCCAAGATACAAGCTGCCAAAGACATCAGGAAGCTCGCGAAAAGTTCTGTCAAGACACGCTCGAACCTCGCTGTCGCTGGCGTCATTCAACCCCTTGTCTCCATGCTCACCTCTTCCAATCTGGATGCCAGACAAGCCTCACTCCTCGCTCTCCTCAATCTCGCAGTTCGTAACGAACGGTTAGTCGCCCCTCTCCTCCCCCTTTCCTTGCTTGATTCTTATTGGAGAAATAGATTCAGTTGGTTTTGTGATTCGCCATCTATGTATTTCTCTGCTACTTTTGCTTCGTTACCATAAATTGGATTTCTTTTACCTCCCTTTCCCCTACTGCTACTTAGAAAATATTATCTTTGAGATGTAGCCATTCTGAATTAGGGTTTGATGAATCAGTTCGCCAGCCCACTATGTGAGTTCCTCCTGACTTTGCTTTGTGTTGTAGCAGGAAGGAATTTATTATTTTTCTGAGCACCTCGCGCACCCTGGGAAGGAGAGGATGATAATCTTCATATTAAATTAGTGACAGTGTCCGCTGCTCCCAATTGATATTTCTTGTGAAGCTGTGTCTGGTTTTTTATTTATAACTATTCAGATTATATCTCTTAACTGTCTACCCTCTACAAAGATAAAACTTTTATTTTCCCATCCATTTATTTTCGTTTCAACTAATCTCTTGAACCTGTTGCCCATCTCTTCTTTTTTTATTTTTTTTTTTTTTTTGGTATGTTTCTTCCCATTTCTTTACCTATGTTTCCTTGCCATTTTATTGATTTTGTAACTACTGTTATTGAAAATATTTAGGCTTCATCTAGCTCAATGGATGGGAAAACCCCAAAAAATGGGGGGAAATCCTTCAACTAATACCAATAACAATTGTAATCAATTAAAAATTTTACTAGATGTACTAATAAAGTCTCCAACCGAATCCTATGGATTTTTGTTGGAATACATGGAAAGGAAATATTTTACCTTTGCACTTATTACCGAAATCAGTAACTATTTACTTTCCAATTATTACTGAAGTCTGTATGATTTATTGTAAAATGTTCTAAAAAGGGCGTACCTAGTGCACGAGAGGGGTTTGGGGAGGGTCATAATGTACGCAGCCTTACCCCTGCTTCGTGGAGAGGTTGTTTTCTGACTCAACCTGCGACCACTAGGTCGCAATGGAGCAACCTTACCATTGTGCTGAGGTCCTCCCTCTTTATTAGAAATTGTTCTAAATGAAATAAATGGAAAAGGAAACACCAGTAGCAGACAGGAGATAGTGAGATTTAGGTGATAGTTGAAAGTGCAGTTAACTATTTTTGCTTGAAATTTGGGGAAATTTAATTGAAAATTTTGGTTACGTTAATGTTTTGATTCAGCAGCACTATTATTTGTTGTCATTAGTTGGAGAGTTTCTACTCTATTTTGATTTCATTTGACAGTGTTTCACACCCAACCAGGGGACATAACAGTAATTGAAGAAAATAATGGAACCTTAGTATTTAGCTGAAAAAAAAAAAGTCTTATGCACTGTTTGGTTGCAAAGGAAACAAAGGGAAGAGAAGTGAAATCGAATCAATACAAAAGTGGAAATATTTGTAATCGTTACCTCACATGATGGTGTAACTAACTCCAAAACATACCAAATATGGTTATGAAGTTTCATTTTGCTTATCAATAAAATTCCTTCAATTTGAAAAGTAAAATAATTTTAGATCTGAAAAAAAAAAAAATTACTAAATATGATAAAGAGTTTTAGGTAGGTTATGCAATCGTGATTACAGAACTTTCCTTTTTCATTTTAAATGGGATTTCACTTCCCTTTACTTACAACCAAACAGAGCCTTAATGAATGGGTAAAAATTGTAGGCTTGTAACAAAGCATTTGACAAGCAGGATGCTTATTTGAATACCTCATGTGTTTCTGTGACACTTTTTCATTCCTGTCCGTCTGGTCTTGATGATCCTTTCTTCATGTTGCCTCATGCAATTTACTGATGGCTTATCTGATCCAATCGTTTCTTCTTCAACTATACTGATGGCTTGTTTGATCCAATCTCTTATTCTTCTTTCTCAGAAACAAGGTCAGGATAGTGACATCTGGTGCTATACCCCCACTTATAGAGCTCCTCAAGTTCCAAAATGGTGGTTTAAGGGAGCTGGCCACAGCGGCAATCCTGACACTTTCAGCCTCTGCTTCTAACAAGCAAGCAATTGCTGCTTCTGGAGTAGCCCCTCTTCTTGTTCAGATCCTGAGCTCCGGAAGTCTGCAAGGCAAAGTTGATGCAGTTACGGCCTTATACAACCTCTCGTCCTGCACAACAATCCTCAATCCTGTCCTAGCCACTGGGGCGGTTCCACCCCTCCTTGGCCTCCTCAAAGAATGCAAAAAATACTCCAAATTTGCTGAGAAGACAACTGCCTTGCTTGAAATCCTGTCCAACTTTGAAGAAGGTCAGACAGCAATATCAAATTGCGAAGGTGGAATTCTAACCCTGGTGGAGACCATAGAAGATGGATCCCTGATCAGCATGGAGCATGCAGTAGGGGCTCTACTCTCCCTGTGCCAGAGCTGCCGCAGCAAGTACAGAGAACTCATCCTTAAAGAAGGCGCAATCCCAGGTCTTCTGCACTTAACTGCAGAGGGCACAGAGAAAGCTCAGGAGAGGGCACGGACACTGCTGGACTTGCTTCGAGATTCACCTCCACAAAAGAGATTGGCTTCTGCAGTTTTGGAGAGCATTGCTTATGATATTGCTAAAAGAGTTGATGGCGCAGACAAAGCTGCTGAAACTGCGAAGAGGTTATTGCGTGACATGGTTCACCGGAGCATGGAACAAAGTATGAGCCGGCTCCAACTCAGAGCTGCATCATCTACACCTCAACCTCCATCTGCATGAAGATGTTTTCGCCATTTTTAGAAGCGATCTCATGAGATGATTCATAGTGAAACCTATGCTGTATTCTGACCCCACTAAGAGCTCCACACTGTAGTTTATGAAAGCTGGGTGACTACAGTTCTGGGCTTCGGGAACTCACGCCCCAAGACATAAAGATCACCTAACTACTATGTTGTGTATTGGAAGTCTTCTTGTCCATATGATGTAAAAGTTTTTTTTTCCTTAAATATGAAAAGATGTACATTTTTTTTTTTCCATTATCTTCTTCAGAAGTATTGATTTCTCTTAATTCCAGTTCTTTAGTTTGCTACCCTTTTTCATTTTTTTCCTTATCGAATTTGGCCAGTTGCCATTATACTGAATCAATCTCAGTTCCTCCAAAACCTTGGGTACAAGGAGTCCCAGAAAAAATGACTCCCAATCTCAGTTCCTCCCAAACCTGAACGTTAGTTGTACTCCTGAAAAAATTTCTGATAATTAAAGTCATATCTAATGGTGTCATCATCAACGAGGGGTTTGGAGTTTTGGTTCTGGATGTTTTTTGGCTCTTAAAAACGACATCATCATTCCACCTGCACACAATGAATGCATTTGAAAGCAGTCAATGACAGAAATCAAAATCTTATAACTGATAAAAGAATTTTAGATGTATATGTATGATGATGCAGAAGTAAAATTCGACTGGAAAGCATATTTGACTTCATTGAATTCACCAAACAAGAGGAATGGAGGATCCTGAAGACAATTAGATGTGAGTAAAGAAGGCAAGTTCTTCAAGCATCATACCTAATATGCATCTTTCCTATCCCCAAATTTACTATAGTTTGGATCAACTTGTTCAGTTGGTTTTATGTGTGAAAAAAGATGTTGGGGATCATTGGGACTCCACTACTGTTCCTGATTAGGGTATCTTGGTAAACATTTATTCCAAATGTACTTGTCAAAAACATCTACTCTTTCCTAACATGTCATGGAATGGGATTTAGCTATGGACCTGCAATGACATAGGACATTCTGTCCTGATTAAGATTGCCTGACTAGTTTGAGTATCAATCTGTTGACATTTAGATGGGAATAAAGATCAACCTTCCATCATCACTTTTAAAATCAACATCAGCATCTCCGCCACGTGGAACAATGCCATCATCAGCATCCGTCTTTGTTCCTAGAATTTTGACGAGAAGTATTTTAACAAGTGAGTTTGAAGCATTCTCCTTCCAAGAGATGGTGACCTCCCTCCGATTTCTGTTCTTTTCAACCAAGCACTGTCCAGATCGTGTTTTCTCCAACATTTAAAACTAATATCATACAACATTCAAATCCAGCCTTCTACAGCATAAAATATTAAAACGACAGGTGTTTCAGCCAAAACACCCCATCTATGATAACATAATAACATAGTAACATAAATGGATTATAAGTTAATGACCTAAAGCCTAAACTTGAACTGAATTGCAATAAATCATACAAAAGTAGGATGGACACTTAATTTAATTGTTAATTGTTATAAGGATTAATTGGATCGATTTAAACGGTTTTAAACGGTTCGATTTAAACGGTTTCAATTTGGTTTGAAACCAACGGGTTCCACGGTTAAAATCGATCCAACCCGTTTAACTAATTGGCTTGAAACTTGAAACCATAACCTCACCATTTACTAAATGGTTATGCAGTTTCGGTGTAAACGGATCAATTCGATTTCGATAAACGGTTTCGATTACAAATTCACATCCTTAACTCCTAGTTATTCAAACAAGGCGTTAAGGGCAGAGCATCTCCCACGCCAAGTCAATGAATGCATAGTCAGATATGAGACTTAAGAGAGAGAGTGAGAGCAATGGACACGCCTTTCCACTCTTTTAAACACAACATCAAGAAGGAATTATCAGAAGCGGATATGGACCAGTGTAAATTGGTCCGGCCAGGTTTCATCTATTTTATTATGCAACGTGGCCCAGGTCGGACGGCGAATCGCTTAGCTAGCCCATAGCCGGCTTCGGAGTTCTAAAGTCTCCTCCAGTTTTCAATTTTTCAAGTTTTCAACCTTTGAATCGGAGAAGATAGCAGAAACCGGAAAACCCAACCCTAAGGCTTCTTGCAGTGTCTGTGTGGCATTCATGGAAGAAGCTCAAGAAATTTTGTTGAACTCTCTTGAGAACTGGGGAGTTACTCTTCCAGTAGGAATCGCTTCCGTTCAAAACTTGACTCCTACAGCCTTGGTTTCGATTTGCTCCCAATCTCTTCACCTGATCGACGAGTCGTCTTCGTTTCCAACTTCTTTGCCGGATTCAATGGCGGAGCAATTCAAGATCTGTACCGAAATCTCGGCCGCTATTAAAAGTTTGGGTTACAGAGGAGATATGAGCTTCAATCAGGTGTCTCACCAGTTTCAGACGAATGGTTTCATTTTATTTAAATTCCATTTCATCAGTTGTTCATGCTTCTGATCTCTCTCTCTCTCTCTCTCTCTCTCTCTCTCTCTCTCTCTCTCTCTCTCTCTCTCTCTCTCACACACACACACACACACACACACACACACACACACACACACAACACAAACAAACTCGCTTGTGCGGATAATTTATTATATCAAGCCATTCAGTGAGATCGTCACTTCAAGAACTCTCTGGATCATTGACCTTCAATGCCAGGCCGGAACGATTGAAATGCCTTTCCCCTTGAACAAACATGTTTTGAGTCTATGTTATCTTAGAATTTCTATTTTCTTTTACTCTTTATTTGTGAAGACTAGTTGAAGTTAATAAATTTATATCGGAGTGAGTTTTGTATATCTAAATCTGTAGAACACTGGAATTACTTTTTCTTCTGCAACAGTTGGATGTTGTCCCATAACTCCTATGAGTAAAATTATCCCTTGGATTTGGCTTGATTGAACAAGAGCGCTTAGAGCTGGGAAGATTACACTCCCCAGTAAGATATACATTCAGTTAACTCAAATCTTTGCATATAATTTTTTGCACAATGGTAACATTTTCTTGGTCTTTGGTTTTAATGTTGGGGAAAGATCACTATTTTCCAATTCATCATCTACCTACTATGGAAATTTTATGGTGGAAGGTTTATATGAAGGAGTCTCAAACCTAGCAGAACCAGTGGCATCATTCATTTCAGTCTTTGGTTCAATAGCTTTGAGCCTTATTTGCTTACATTATGATTGTTTAAGTGATTGCTGGAAAGATCATATTTCCTCACAATCTGTCAAAAAATGCTTGGATCTCCACATATGTCATTGATTCCCATTCACGTCATAATTTGCTCTACCTTTGCACCATGCGCTGGGCAAAGAATTGCCAATATGGAGCTTCAAGAAGCTATCCTTATTAATTTAGTTATTTGCTACTCTATTCCTCTCTTGATTTGGCTATCTTATTCTTATTGTTCTGAAATTATTCTTACGCAGAATTTATGTGTTGCTTACGGCAGTTCCTGTATCCTTCTGAAGAAGACTCTCATAAATTGGTGAGATTTTTGGTGGAGAAAATATCAGAAACTTCACAAGGCAGAAATGCTGCTAACAGAAGGGAGATCAACGCTAGATTAAGAGGAGAGGAAGATAAATATAAAGGTGCTCTGAAGGATAGGATCAGAGTGGCTGATCCTTTAGGGGTAAATCAGAATAATGAGACTGTGACAAAAAGGTTGAAAGAGCTGAAGCTGGAGACAGAGGTACCTGTGTCATCAGACTCTGTGACTGAGGAGACCTTTCTCCATGGGTCCCTAAAGGCTGAATTGGTTTCAGGACAGAGGGATGAACCAGCTGTTGCCCACATACCTGAAACAAGGTCTCTGAAGTCCATGGAGAAAGAGGAACAGAGTAAAGTGGAAGATCTCAAAGTCCCAATGAAAGAATTTGAGCATTCAAGGACAGATGCAACTGTCAATGACGAACATACAACCCAGAGACATGGCAGCCTTGTTGCAGAGTTTGGACAGAACCTATCACGTAAAGAACAATTATCCAAGGTAAAATTAGGTAAACCTGATCAGATCTGTGGCTGGACCAGTTTAGATGGATCTGGTGTACATCTGCTTTATTTTCACACTGGAAAATGATTTAAAAGGATGTGGACATGGTAATACTTAGCGGTCACCTATCAGATCTAAAAATATTTTGACCATCTTGAAAGCACTGCTTGTGCTTGACAACTTTAAATGTCCTTTATAATTCTGATGAAAATGCAGGAGTATCTGTAGATAAGTAATATCTTAGACAAAATTCTGAAAAATAAAAAACAACAAGCAAAAACAAGAAGAATATGATTAATGACATCTCAGTCTTGAGGAAGAAAAACTCCTTAGGACTGACAGAAAGTTTCCTCTTTTCTTGATTGGATTTTGAGTACTTGCTTTTTTGTAGCTAAGAAGAGAACTTGAAGATGTACGAAATCAAGAAAAAGTGCTTGTGGAGCAGTTGACCGATCAGGCTTCGGAATATCATCATCTTGAAAATGAACTTAAGCTGTTGAAAGCAGCAGAAGAAATGGCGTTTGATCAACAACATCCTGTTGACTTCTATGTAGAAGAGCTCAATAGGCAGGTGGAAGCAGGAAATCAGAAACTTGTGGAATTGGAGATCCAGTGGTAGGAAATTTCTGTTCTTTGTCATTTCCGTAAGAACAATTTACAATAATTTGTTGAATTTGCTAACAAGGAGGACCATATCATGCTTGCTATTGAACAACCACTTATGAACATAACCACAGAATTTAATAAGACTGGAGCTGTTTGTTGGCATGGTTTTTGGAGTATCAACTTGGTAATTTCTGGCACAGGGATGCTTTCAGAAAACCTCTGGAGGAAAGAAAAAGAAGCATTGAAGATTCACTTTGTGCAGAAAATCCAGAGATGCTGGAAAAGCTTCGAAAGGTTAAAGAATTTGAACTGGAAACGGAGGCAGTCATATTCGAGATTCAGAAGAGGTATTCTGCTGAAAAAAATAAATTTTTTATTCCTTATGAGTACTGTTTATTAATTATGAGGTGTGATATATGATGGTTTGGATATCTCAGCATAGTTAGTTATTCCTCCCCAGGAAAACAATCCTCACCAAATCAAGGATGGTTTCCTAATTTTGCATGTAATATACATTTTACTGATTGGTCTTAATCATAAGGAATTGGAACAGGATTCTTGATTAGAAAAGAGTGAATCTTTGAAGAAAAAATAACAATCATAGTTTTCAAGGCCTCGCCTAGGCCCCAGGCCCTTTAGAATGGGCAAGGCCTACACTCGCCTAGTTTCTTTTACAACTTGGCCCCCACTTGGTTGCCAATGCCTTGTCTCAGTGTCGCCTTGGTCACCTTTCCCAGGTTTTACTTTGGGGAAAAAAATCGTGTATGTCATAATTTTGTGTTGCACCTTATTGCAGCTCATCATTTCTTTGAGGGGATTAAAATTGGGAAAACAAAGTATAGCCGCGTCCTTAAATCATGGTAATTATAAAAACAAACACTTCCTTGATCATTTATTGCATGTTTTAATGAATGCTGAATGATCATGGATTGATTGGGGAATGCTTCATGTCCGCTCGTTGATTCATACTTTATATTACCACCAATTTGACTAAATTTAAAATAACTAGGTCAGGGTATGAGTAAACAATAAGTACTAACATAACCTGAAAGGTCCTAAACTAAACCTGTTTTATGCATGAATTGATCAATGATGTCTTGCCAAGGCCAGGACTTAAGGTCCCAAGGCCCCTGTTCAGTACCTTGAAAACTATGGTAACAATCAAGTGGGGGCCTCAAGTAAAGAACGGAGAAAATTTTAGGAAGAAAAAAATTAAAATAAAAAAATTTAGAGATTCTCGTCAGGCAGAGGGTTAGGGTCAGTTCAAGCCAAAGATATTTCAAAAGCTGGAAAGAGTTCATCAAGATTTGCTAGAACAGTAGAAATAAAGCAATCTAACCATAGAAAATAGCAGTCAAAACTAGATGGCAGCCAAGGAGAAGTGATATCCCTCAAGATCCCCACCAATTTCTTTTCAATTACACTTTAGTGACCTTGAAACCCTTCATTTTCTAGACCTTATGGTAAAATCTACTCTTACTAGTAAGAGCACAAAAAATCTGAAGCAAAAAAAGACAACCCAATGCACGAGGCTCCCGCTACTACAGGGTCTAGGAGGAGCAAATGTACGCAGCCTTAACCCCTGCTTTGCAGGAGAGGCTGTTTCCAGTGCACGAGGGTCTTTTCTTGATAGGATTTTGAGTACTTGCTTTGAGGCCATCTACTCAATTTCTAATTTCTTATGTAAGACTCTTAACACGACTGTAAATTACAATATTAACAACTTTAATAAATACTTGATCCCTTTCTTGAAAAATTTATATGTAGACTTCGATTCAAACTCCTTACCAATCAAAAGTGCTAAAATAGAAATAGTATCACAGACTGACACTTCATTGGTAAATTGGCCATAACCAGCTTGAAATAGTAAGATTTTGTTCTGTTGGAAAGGCAACTCATTGAACTTTCAAATGACATAATTTTTCACCTTTCAAAAATAGCCATGGAGAGAAGTGTGGAAAGTTACTTGAATGGTCACTCAAAAATTCAAAAGTAGAATGTCCATGCTCAAAGCCTGGGAATCTGGTTATAAATTATTTAGGTATTAGAGGTTTTGAGTTTGAGTTGGAGCAACCCCATTGCTGAAATTCTAGGAGATCCTGAGGGTTTTGTCTGCTTTTTTTTTTTTTAAATCCTTCTTCACTATATTGCCTGCAATCTTGTCTCTTCTCCTTTTGTTTTCTTGGCACCCTAGATTCTGGTCTTCTATAAAGGGCGTATCCTGTGCATGAGGCTCCCACCACTGGGGGTCTGGAGAGGATCATAATGTACGCAGCCTTACCCCCACTTCTTCTTTGAATTATCTCTAAATATTTGAACCTGAATCTCTTCTTTTCTCCATTATAGATTATTTAAATTCTGTTCTCTCCAGACCTTTATTCAGCTAGGGTAGGAGTTTCTTTGACCAACTCTGGTTTACCTCTATGGCCATCATCCAAATGACTGGAAAAACCAACTCCAACTCAATCGCCATGCCAAGAATTCAAAACTACTGACGTTCTGGAGGCCTTGGTCTAATTCCTACTAAGACCTTAATTTCCCATTTTCTTCATAATTTCTTTTTTCTTTCTGAACTACAAATTTTTCTTATTTCAACTAAATACTTCTCTTATTAAAGTCATTAGTTAATTCATTTTCCTAGCTGATTCTATACAAACTGCCCCCTACGTTCAGAGTCAAATTGAGTCCTTTGTTATTCTTGCACTTAACCATAAGTTCCCTGGCTTCCCTAAATTCAATTCTATCCACATGTGATTTGAGGATAGTCCTCAAACCATAACAACTCACATATGTATTGGTTTGGATATTCCAGTCATACTGTTTAATTATTAAGTTCAAAGTCAATATAGCTCTGCTTCAGAGAGAGGAAATTCTAGCGACCCAAGGAACAACAGAGGTGCAAAGTTCTAAGATACATTTTTAGGGTAATTATTAATGAGAATTTGGAGGCCTATGATGATTTATCGAATAATAAAATGTAAATGGAAGAACACTTATGGGATCCCCTTCAATGGGTTATTTCTCCATTAGGTACATTTAATCCATCCACACATCTGTCTGGGATATTCTGTCAAAGATGGAATGGAGCTTAATGCCATACATGAACAAAGACCATAACATTCTATATAATTGTCCAAACTTGACATATTTGTTATGAGTCGGCATATTTACTGTGCAGTTAAATTTATGCCAGGTATGGCTATTTGCCATTGTAATATTAGCCACCATTTGAATGGTCAGGCAGATGTTCAGTGGACTAGTTTTCTATATGAACAATAGTGTTTACTGTGGATGGTGAAGCAAGGCTTGTCCTAATTTTCATTTTCTATTATTACTGCTTTTGCCTGTGAAACCAAAAGAAATGTTTCATTTTGGTTCTCTTACATTTTGTTGGTAGTTCATAAATTTCTCTAAGCACATACTGTCAACTTCATCCATTGTGACTTCCCTCTCCATGGTCTGATTACTTGTAGGAAGGAGGAGCATTCTAAACTTTCTACTGAGTTTGAGAACCTACCCAAAATTTCTTCAAGAAAATCCTATATTGAGAGAATAACTGAGATTACAAAGAACAGCAGGAAACAAGATGCAGACATTGAGAGGATCTTGCAAGAGACTCGAGAACTTCAGTTAGAGAGTAATTCCATTCAAGAGCGCCTTCATCGGTCCTATGCAGTGCTTGAGGAAATGGTTTTCAGGTATTAACATTGCAGCTTTGGTCTGTCAATTTGGTTAAGCACCTACCTTAGGCTTGTAACAGAAAAACCGGAGCATGAGGTGCTCTTCCATTCTGCTTGGTGCAAAATCACTGGGGGCCCTGGCTACCCCCTGTGGGTCCAGTCTCAGAGAATTTGAACCGATCATATTAATTGAATTATCTGCAGTTCTGAAAAATTATCGTGATTTGATGGTTAGGATCAGTAATAGACTCAATATTTCACGTAGGAGATCTCCTTGGTGATTCCCCAGTGGTTGAATACACTTGTGTGCCATCACAGTCGTTATATTAAGGGCAATGACCCTTATGGTCTGATTCCATGAAGGAAACCCTGCCTAGCACAGTGGTTTCAAGACCATGAACCTGACTATGTTGCTCCCAATGACATCTCTTTTTTCTTTTTTTCGTGTAGAACAGTGGTTTCAAGACCATGACCCTTATGACTGGGACTTTGTGCATTCGCTGAGTCTAAAAACAGATGAGTTTTTTTTTGTTGGTCCCTTCCTCTAACTGCCATTGTCAGACCATAAGTTCCACTAGAAGAAGACCAAATGCATTCAGATGACATGTATCAGGAAGCTTGAGTAATCTTTGCTCGACCATAAGTTCCACTAGAAGAAGACCAAATGCATTCAGATGACATGTATCAGGAAGCTTGAGTAATCTTTGCTCGACCATAAGTTCCACTAGAAGAAGACCAAATGCTTTCAGATGACACGTATGGGCTTGTTCTGCAGGGATGCAAAGAATGACCCAGTGAGGCGGCAGGCCTATAGGCTCCTCACCAGCATCCACGAGAGCTTTGAGCAGATCTCTGAGAAGATCCTTTCCATTGACAGAACACGACGGGAAGCAGCTGAGCAGGATGCAAAGCTCACAACCATGTCCTCCCGTAGCTTAGATATCAACAAACTACAAGCGGATCTTGAGGCCATCAAGAGGGAAAACGAGTACTTGGAACAAAAGCTCCAGCATAATTAAATTTATATCCTTCATTATTGGATCTTGATATTTCATTAGTCACTTGTAGAATGATCATACCATTGTTTAAGCCTCCCCCTTCCAATTGTCTTTCATTGCTGCTTTCGAAGGATTGCTGGTTTTTATATTTGAGACATGTAAAGAGAAGTTTCAATAGCCCTGCTTGTATCTAATTATTCTGGGCTTCAGGAAAAATTCGACTTTGAATCGAGTATAACAAATGGAGATGTGGTTGCAAAAGTTTCAAATCCTGCACATCTTTCACATAAATGGCAAGGATCTATTTCCAAATGATATATACATCAACCTTATCCATTTTTGGAAAGTGTTTGTTTTTGGTGTCAAGGAAGAATGAGAAACTGAAAGGGGCAAGTGTCAGTTCACCACTCCACTAAGCAGATTCAATTCTAGACGGAAGAAACTACTACCAACCTCCTTGGCTTTGTGGACAAGCAAGTTTGGTGCTTTGACTGCCCCTAGACGCAATGGAAGTTGGCCATGGAGGTGAGTAAACCCGTAAAAGAGAACTCCGATGTTCCAAAAGATTGGAAAAGGAACCCTCTCTGAAATATAATGGTCCAAGATAAAACTCTTGTGGTGTTTTGAATACAGAAGAAATTAAGAATGGACGTGGAAACTGCACTAATTCTTTTCTTTTTCGGGGACTAGCTTAAAGGATGCTTTGATTACAAAAGACGTTAACATTTTATTCTGTGGTCATCATCTTGAGTATCTGTGGCATCTTTTCTTCTCTTTGCCTCTCATTAAAAGGATTTTGGGCTGGTTCCTTCTGGTTGCAAGTGAAGGCTAGGGAAGGCAAGTGAAAACCAGTGTTTTTGCAAGTAAAAGGTTAGGGAAGGCAAGTGAAAACCAGTTTTGAAAAGAAGAAGGAAAGTTTTGTTTGAAATGATTGTGTAACCTACCTAAAACTATAACCAGGGGTGAAACAAGGTCAGGTTGGGCCGGGTTTCTTAAAACCCAAGCCCAACCCTGCATTCCTTTAATTGGGCCCAAGCCTGGCCCAAGCCTGGCCAGGGCCTGGAAAAATTCAACCCTTACCCGCCCTCAGGGTGGGCTGGGTTGGGTCGGGTTCATATATATATATATATATATATATAAAAGACCTTCCTCTGCTCTCGTCTCTTCTTCTGTGTTTACTCTGATCATCATAATCTCACAAGTTACATCATCGTATAAGAAACTAAAAAGCAACAAAAAGGCAGACAACGACAGCATTATATCTCAGAGTAGTCCACCTTTAAAGCAAGAGGCAGATAGAGAAATTGAGATGAACGCTCACAATCAGATTTCGAGCAGTGGACACAGCACTCCGTCACAACCAATGTCACCATTGCGATCGTTGAGGTACCAACACGGCAAGGGAAATTTAGGGAGGTTACCCTCGGTGCAACAGCCAAGTACACTCGCGTAGAAACTTGTGTGGATCATATTCTCCGTTCTCTTTCGTCAACAGGGTGTTTTCTCTTCGCCCTTCTCATTTACATCTCAGAGATGTTGCTTTACATGGGCACAGTCTCCTTCAATGTGGTTCCACATATCTAATCTCGCCCTCCCTCTGGTTCTGTCTACGACAACCCCCAGCTATACGAGAAGCTTTGTCCTGAGATGGATTTTGAGAAATCTTCCTCTTATATTATATTATATTCAGGTCTAAGGGTTAAAAGTCAGGATAGGGATGGGTTGGGGTTTTTCAACTCTAATCTGCCCTCTGGGTCAAAAAATTCCATACTTTCACCCCTAACTGTAACCCTATTTGATAATTATACTTTTAAATGTTATATATATATATATATATATATTCAAACCAAAAGGATTTTATTACAAAATAAAATTAATCACCAAATTTGGAATACTTTGGAATTAGCTATAATCATGAAATGTAATGATTATAAAAGAAGAAAAAGCAACTGCAACTTACACACTGCTCTGATACCATGTTATATAAAGTAACATAATCCACAAAATACCTCTTAAGAAGTTCAACAATGGATCAAAGTAATTAGTACCTAATATAGGCTAGGTCAGTATCATATCAGTATCAATATCGGAGATGATCAATATGGCCACCAATACCGATATCTATAACTCTTGGTACAACCCAAAACTTAAGAAATCATTTGGAGATGACCCAATGGCATATTAAGACACTCATCTAGGTAACCCCAAGAGTAGCTCATTTGGCAAAGACCAATATCTCACTATCAAAAAAATAAAGAAATAAAAAGAGATACATTCCCATTCTATTGATACAGAGTGGCCAATCCATGTTGGGTTTCTAGGGTTCATGACAACACCCACCATTTCTGACTGAACTAAAATTGGGACCGGTTGAACCCGCCAGTCATGATCCCAATTTTGAGTCAATAACCTTGCTCCCATCCTCTATATTGAATAGCGTGGAAAATATCTTTTTTTATGCTAATCAAGGATCAGATCCCATTGATGAAGAGATTATCCATTCACCATGGAGAAGTGAAACTAGTCTTTTATAAATTAAGGGAAAAAAAAAAAAGAATTGTTTGAAGTCACTTTTATAAGAATAGAACTTTGGCCAATGGGGACATTACTTTCCCACATCCCCAAGTACCCATAGCCTCATTCCGATGAGGACCCAATTGGTATGGTATCTGTTAGACTGTTACTATCATGCACATTCACAGCCGGATAACTAGGATTATGGCTTTTTGTGACCGATTCTCACAAATTCTTTACTAATCTTAACCAATCCAAATAGGATTAAAATCGGTTGGATCAATTCCGGATCCCAATTCCGCGTTTTAAATCCTTGGTTGTTTCTTTAATCAAGCTAGCTCTAAGCTCAACCCATCAAACACCCACCTGGACCCACTCGGGTCGAACACACAACCCTATGCCAAATTTAAATTGCACATTGATTATTATTAATAAAGAAAATATAACCCGGCCGTAATTTCTACACCAGACACATAAATACACGAAATTACCACCCACTCCCTACGAAATCAAAAATCACATCCATGCATGCCCATTTACCCACGCCCAGACGCATAAACATACAAAATTACCACTCACTCCCTACAACAACAAAAAAAATGTCATTCATGCAACCCATGTACCATTTATTTCCTATGCCCAAACACATAAGCATATAAAATTACCACCCACTCCCTACGAAATCAAAAATCACATCCATGCATGCCCATGTACCACGTATTTTTTGGGTTGGGCTCCTCTACTGTGCACAAGGGGCGGCAGTGCAGATCGGAGGCACAGGAGCACCTTGAAGCATGCGCCCAAGTGTTGGGTTCCATGAAGAAGCGTTCCTGGGCGTCCAATCTGCGTTGCCACCCCTTGTGCGCAGTAGAGGAGTCGGATCCATATTTTTTACACCCAAACACGTTAGCATACAAAATTGCCATCCACTCCCCACGAAAATAAAAGAATCCCATCCATGCATGCCCATGTGCTACTCTCATTGGTCCTTGCATCGGAGCAGTTGCTACATGATCAGGCAGCGATCTTTTACTCTTAAAATTATTATTATTTAGCATTAAAAGAGGTCTATTATTATTTTCATGGAAAAAAAATCCATTATTATTTCTTAATTATTAATAAAAGGTGGGAGTTTGGATTATTATGATGACCCATAATGATTATGATGGATGGATGGATGGAATCGCCATGATTTTCTGATGGTGTTTTGACGAATTCATAATGAGGAGAGTGATGAGTGATGAGTGATGAGTGATGAGTGGGAGTAGAGCCCGATGATGTTTCCTTAACTTCTTCGTAAATCAACCTGCATTGGTTCTTGTACCTAAGCTCTGTTTTTTGGCTTCGAAGATCGATTCAAATTGTAATATCAAATACTTTATTCGATCAACGTCACCGTCACAGACTCGCCCCCGTCCTATTCATCTGGTTGTTGGGTTGTTACAAACTATTTGGTGTTCGATTTGGTTTTGGATTCATCATTAATCAGAACATAAACCCACTTTAGGATTGTTCTTCATTCTCTAGTCTCCTCCTCCATATCGGAGAGAGCCCTGTTCATCATCTTAAACACTTCAAAAACGAACGTTTTGGGTTGGGTTGGGTTTGGATACTATCACATTAATTAATATTTATCGAGCTGATGCTTTCCTTTCGTGCTAATGGGTTTGTTAGATCCATTGCTCGGGAAAGATGCAAGGAAATTTATCAAACGCAAAGACAGCGATGCGGGCGAATCTCGTCTCTCTCTCTCTCTCTCGCTGTGTGTGTGTGTGGAACCAGCATTGCTTTTGATGAATTTCTTTTCATGTTGTTTGTTAATGTGGACTATTTCCAGAAATTTGATTTATTTGTTTCCTCTTCTTCGACTTCTTTAACCTCTTTGTTTGCATTTATTTATTGCGTTTGATGGATTTCTTTCAATGGCATTGTTGGTTCAAAGTTTCTTTTATTAATCTGCTTTCTTTCCTTTTCAAGTTCTGGGTGGGCACCTTCAATGTCATGCCTGTGGTTGTTTCCAGGTTTTTGAGGCTCTGCTTAATTGGGTTAAATTTCTTTTGGGTTTTCCTCAATTGGGTTAACTTCAAAGGTTTTGTGTACTGTTATATTTAATGCTTTCCTTGTTTGAGGAAGTGGTTTTATTCAGTGAGTTCTTCTGATCCCCTTATGTTTTATCAAAATTTCCTCAATTGTTTTCTTTCTGTACTCAAGTAGAAGTGCTATATGGTCTGGATTTATCTGCAACTTCCATTAGAGTTGTTTTGCTCATTCTCTCCTGGATATTGTTTGCATTAATTGGTTTAGACTAAATTGTATCTGGATTCCTAAATGTGTCTCTCTGTTGAATCCTGGGCCAAAGCTTTCCATAATATCACAGAATTTTTTCCAACTATTCCAGTTAACCTATCCTGTAATCATGTAAACTGTGCCTGTTTCTTTTGATCTTGAATTTCTTGGGTTGCATCATAACTGAATACTAGGTCAGGCATTGGAGGAATTGCGAGGTTCTCTCTTCAATGAGCTTCGAACCTCAGAAGGAGCCAAGCGTCAGCAGCAACGGTTTTGTGGACCCTCTGTGGCACTTACCTTCAACTTCTTCGTCGCCGTTGGAATTATCATGGCAAACAAATTGGTTAGCAATTAACTTGCCTTACTTTTTTCTGAAGTTTTGTGTATTTGTGCAGAAATTTTTTTTATGTGACCCTTGTCTGCTTCATTCTCAATCAATTTAACTCTTGATTCTGTTTATAGGTTATGGGGAAGGTTGGGTTTAATTTTCCTATCTTCCTCACATTAATCCACTATTCCACTGCCTGGGTACTGCTAGCAATCTTTAAGGCACTTTCATTGCTTCCCATATCTCCTCCTTCCAAGTCCACACCATTCTCTTCTCTCTTTTCCTTGGGTGCTGTCATGGCTTTCTCTACCGGTCTTGCCAATATAAGCCTAAAGCATAACAGGTAAGATACTGAAGAAACATATATTCTTCTGTTTCCTCAATTACTGATTTTTTTTTTTCTCTATTCCTTAAGTATTTCTTTTCTATTGCTGTGCTCTGTATGCAGTATTGGGTTCTACCAGATGGCTAAGATTGCGGTCACTCCAACCATTGTCCTGGCAGAGTTCATTCTCTTCCGGAAAATGGTTTCCTTCAATAAGGTGAGAGTGAACTTTGTCCATTTTTTTTTCCATGCTGTGTCAAGTGTAAACAAGTATCGAAAAGGGGAAGGGATGGGGAGGAGTTCTGATGAAAGAGCATGAAGAAGAGAATGTTCAAAAGTCCTGCATATGATGTGCATCCTTACTTCCATAAATGTCTTGAATCCCCAAAGTTCTTACTTATAGGCTCTCTGTTGGACATCAATTTCATGTTCTCTACTCAATGATGATGCAGGGTCTGGCTCTTACTGTTGTCTCAATCGGTGTTGCAGTGGCCACTGTCACGGATTTAGAGTTCAACTTGTTTGGTGCCTGTGTTGCATTAGCATGGATAATTCCAAGTGCCATAAATAAAATTCTCTGGTCTAATCTGCAACAGAAAGGCAACTGGACTGCTCTAGCGTAAGTAATCATATTTCTTTGGATAGATAAATCAAAGCCATAAAATGTTGACAGAAAAGTGATATATTTGAATGCAGGTTGATGTGGAAGACCACACCAGTGACCATATTTTTCTTGCTGGCTTTGATGCCATGGCTAGACCCACCTGGAGTGTTATCCTTCAAGTGGGATCTCAACAACACATCCACCATCACCATATCAGCTCTGCTTGGCTTTCTCCTTCAATGGTCTGGAGCTTTGGCACTTGGGTAAGATGATACTCTCTTTCCTCTTTCCTCAACTTCCTATTATGAGAAAGGATTTGCAACTCTCTCCTCAGATCATGCATTTCATTTGAAATCTAGTTAATTAGTGTATAGGTACATGCACAATGCATAATAGACACAGTATAGAATAGTGTTGGCTATTAAACTTCACAACTTTCTCCATTTAAGAAGGTTTTTCGCCAAAGTCCACAATTTTAATTGGGAGAAGAATAGTTGTTTGAGGGTGATTATGATTTCTAATTAACAAAAAATTATTATCCACATGCAGTGCAACATCAGCAACTTCCCACGTCATTTTAGGTCAATTCAAGACTTGTGTGATCATGCTAGGAGGATACTTAATTTTCAATTCAGATCCTGGGTCTATGAGCATCTGTGGAGCTGTTACAGCTCTTTGTGGAATGGTAGTGTATACCTCACTCAACTTGCAGGAAGGAGAGGAGGCAAATAAGCAGCTCAGAAAGGAGCTTTTATATCCTTTGAAACCCAAAACCAGTGCTGGAATCACCACAGAAAAGCAAGATGTAAAGAACATTATCACGGAATCTGTCTGAAACTGGGGATGAGAGAGAGAGAGAGAGAGAGAGGAAAACTTGCGATACTAACCCTTTTCCCATTGATTATATTCTTGTTAATTTTTTTTAAATTGATATTCTTGTTTAACTTTCAGTGCTGGATAAAAGATGAAATCATGTACAGACATGACTTTTTTTCATAGATTTGGGAACTTTAATATTCAACCATTTACCAAATATTTGTGTACATCATTTTAGTAGTCTTTAATTCTCATTACTTTGGCCTTGCCAAATTTCTAACTCTCTTGAACTGAAATGAAAACTTTTCTTCTCTCTGCCTCTATCAAGCCTTGAACCTTTGCCCTCAAGGGAACATAGATAATCAACAAATTATTGAGATTACAAATAGGCTGGTTTTTATATTTGAAACTTGACATGTGAGTAAAGAACCTTAGGGCAACCTATCCATAAAATTTCATCCTCATTTGACCAGTTATCCTAAAAGAGTTGATGTTTTTTAATCATCCATCCTACAATTCTTGAGGCCTTGGCAGTTGTGGCAAGGTCTTGAGACCAAATCTCACCATCACAGGTGTAGACAGGATTTTTTGTTTTTGTTTCTTTTTGAAGAAAGGGGGGGGATCAAAATCCTCTGTTTTTCCCATCCATGTTTTTTCTTGTTTTGCTACCTGCAGAACGCGACACGTGGACAATAAGGAGACCAACGGTCAAGATTGGGTGAGGATTATTACATCCGGTGCGTTGGTCTTAAAGTTATCCACGTGTCGCGTTCTGCAGGTAGCAAAACAAGGAAAAACATGTATGAAAAAAACAGAGGATTATTTTCCCAAGGGGGGGGGGTTTAGATTAGCAAAATATAAAGGATTATACATCAGTCCCTCCAAAGGTTGTGAGTTTATCTACTCTAGCCTTCACCGCCCATATATGGGCAATTGAAAATTACATGTCTTATTTTCTTTATTATACACACAAAATCAAAAGATTTCATTAGTTTAGGTACAATCATAAAGCAAACTATAATATTCCCATAGCCAAGGAACGTGAGTGGGGTGTCCTAAAAATATTGTGTGACTCAAATGCGGTGCATAACCTGTAATCTATCTTTATATTTCAAGGAATATGTATAAATCCATCAAGTGGCCAACTTTTGTTTTTCCCCACTCTCCGAAGTGAATGCAAATGTTGTCAATTTATTTTGTTTAATGAACTTTTCTTCTTTCATTAAAAAAAAATGATAATAATAAAATTAAAATCATGTGGCCATCTTTCAGCATATCCTTGCATTAGCCAATCTATAACCTCTTGACAATCCATTTGGACTATTACATGCTCCCACCTCTGGTCTTTGGTCCCTACAACTCCTAGTATAATCCTGATATTTTTTACTCCTGGGAACTCCTTATAACTATGCAAAAAGTTTTCTTAAACCCATAGTGGATTGTTCATCCCCCATCCTAGGGTTTGCAAACCCCTATAGCGTTTTACAACAACAATCATAACATTATCCTAACTAAATGGGGTCAGCTACATGGATCAAATATGATCAACAGAAAAATAAATAATGCAACAAGGAAATAGAAGACGATAAGAAAAGATAAAAATTAGCAGTAAAAATAGAACTTCCCTTGAACAACCCTACCATATGCAATTATGCATATCTTTTCTTACCATAGTTTATCACATAGCACTCCCGAAATACCCTCTTGATACCCCGTGCGCATCTCAAGCCAAGAAACCCAAATTTTGATCTTAGCTTCCATCACAGCTAAAGGAAGGATCTTTAACTCTTGAATCCATTTCTCAATAATTCAAACTAATGTGGTTGGATTAGGCTCCTGTTTATGTATATATATATATATATATATGGGAGAGGGATAGGTATGCCGCCGATATCAAGTATGCTAGCGGATAGCACCAATAGGAACACATGATGGAATATCATTCAAGAAGGATATAGGGGTTATTTTAGAAAAAGGGAAGAGAGAGATAGACACAATGGGTGCTAGCATACTTGATATCGGCGGCATACCCAACCTTTTCAGATATATATAAATATATATATATATATATATATATCAGTAGTTCGGTTTAACCAAAATAAATAAAATGTAATGGCAAAGACTAAAGTTCAAGCAATGTTTGTCAGATTTTGAAAGGTCATGATTGAGAATGATTGATTTAATAAAATCATAAAGAGTTGGTGAGGGGGGAAATTCAGATCTTAAGCCTCCTGGAGTCGAGATTCTTCTGAAAAATCACACAATAGGAAGACATGGCATTCAGCTTCAGTTTCTTTCTTACAAAAAGCAACAATATGGATCTACATTCTACAGTGTGCAGGTAAGAAAGTCATTAACCTACTCTTAACCATCACAGCTCCAATTAAAACTTTCACAAACAACTTACGAAATGTGGAAAGGATTTTAAGATGCTGGAAAACTTCCACACCTTTCTATCGTTACATCTCGCATCAATATCATACTGATTTTTAATTCACCACCTGATCCGCTATTCTTGTGTTGAAATCCCGTTTTCACTAATGACTAAGTTTTGTTGCAAGAAAAATTTAAAGGGAAAATTTTGAAATTTTGAAATTATTATTTAAAAAAAAAAATCCTTTTCTAATTATTACCCATGTGACTTTATGTACTATATAAATGTTCACCATATTTAGTAATAATACATTTTACATATAATTTCTATTTTACATTTTATAACAAAGGGATTCAAATGCAAAATAAAGTAAGATTTAATAACTAAATATAAAATACGTTAAAATTAATGAAATAATTACATGGAGTTATGATTACAAAAATTTCTTTTTAAGTAAGAAATTTTCAATCACCTTCTTAATTCTCCTTGCAACCAAAGGAAGAACAACCAGAAATCCTCAGAAGACAAATCTTTCTCCCATTTTGTTATTTCCCAAAGTTCCAAACCATTCACATGAAATCAATGAGGATCAAAGAAGGATATATGAACAACGGCTGTACCAAACCAACGGAATATCTCTCGACCCCCACCCCAAACCCTTCAAAAAACATAAAAGAGTAACACACCAAAAGTTCCTGAAGAAAGAAAGAAGACAACAGCTCCCAGAGTCTACAGGCCAGTGGATGTATGAATCAAGGATGGGCTCTACAGGTATATCAGGAAGGAAGCCTCTACAACTCCAAAAAGCTTTTGCAACCTACCCATTGATCCCCATGTACGATTACTATGCATCTGTCATATGAAAAGGGGGGAAGAAACTGAAATACTACTCATCTATTTTTTTAATGAGAACTGAAATTCTGCTTCTCTTATACCCAATTACAACAGTTTGGCATACATCAACATCTCTTGGTATCAAAATTTACTTTACAGGTAAGACTGAAAGAAAAAGAATGAAAACCCCACCAACTTCATCTTACCTTCAAAAGTCCCTGTAGACCTCAAACAGGAAACAAAATAAAAAAAAAAATAAAACTACTAACTACCAATGGTAATTAAAAAATGAAAACAGGCTAGAATTTCTATTCAAAAAGGAAAAAGGTTAAAACTGGGGGTAAAAAAAAAAAAAGACCAGTACCAGAAGTAAACACCTGCACATTGCTCCTCAACTAACTTAAAATGGTCAATGTCTGTCACAGGTGAATCTCACCTTCCCTCCATCCCCAACCGCTCCACCAACAATTTCCCATCCATCTTCTATATATTTACACTCAGATCATGCTGATGTCATATAATCTTCCCGATGTTCCCCTCCATCCATGCTCCATGTATCAAGAATTCCGAGATCGACTTCTATTTCATGATTTCAGTCTCCAAAAAGAATCTTTTTTCAGTAATTATTGGTCCAATTCATCTGTGCACGCTGAGGTTGCTGATAGACACCAGCTGGGGATCCTACCATTTCAACAGCTCCAGCCATAGTCTGAGACTGTTGCAGCAGTGGATGAACAGTTGCCGCAGCTACTGTCTGTGCAGGGTGATAGATTCCAGCGAATGCACCATGGCCAGCCTGTGTGGGGGCAAATGCCACATGCTGCCCCTGAGGAGGTAGGTTGTAGAAAGAGCTAGCCGGCAAGCCAGAGATGTCTCTTCCTGGTGCAGGAAACCAGACTGCTGGTCCTTCACTCTGCAAAAATGTTTACACAGTTATCTATCGGCAAAATCTAATTTCTGGAGTACAGTTGCAAATACACACACACGCAGATGGATGAGTGCAAAAATAGAAAAGATCAAACAAGAAATTAAAAAATTGAAGATGAATTAGGTGTACCCCAAAAGGGGAGCTGACTGATCATCATCTGATGTGGTATCGGCATCTGAAATGGAGAAGTGACATGATGCAGACTAGAGTAAAGGAGAATTGATGCAGATTGAGTAAAAATCCAAGGGACTGAAGAGACTTGGGAAGAAGTGAGAAAAGATGTGGATGCTTTAGTGTTAGAACACACATAGCTATTATCAAAGAATGGCAAATCTGGATTTGTAACCAATCCCATATAGGATCATAGGAAGGACATACTAAACCAGATTAACAAATGTTCACATAAATTTCAATTTTAAAAGTAAGAAGTCTTGCTCAGAACGCTAAAACATAACAAAGAATTTTATGAGAAATTGGGAGCTTGATCAGATTGAAACACATGTTAATTGTCTCCAATCATTTCTGTTGCTTACTTGCCTGCATTGATGAAGTGGAGAAAAGTCAGAGTACAGCAATCGTTGGAGACACAGAGTGTAGAACAAGTGTCAATGTACATACATGAAAGCTAGGCACCATGCATATAAAGGATATAAGGCACCTTTTGATGCATAATCAAGGTTTCAACACAAGTAAACTCGCATGAGGAAGACTAGGCCAGAATAATGGCTTGCAGTTCACCTTGATTCAGTTTAGACCAATTTAGACCAGATTTGGTTTGTCAATTGTGGAATGGAGATGTTCACATCCTGCGATCCAACTCAATTGTAGCCTAAAGGTATTCACATTATGCATTCCAAGTCAATTGTAAGTTTGAAGATCCAAACTTTAAGTCCAAATTGTAGGGTGCTGCAAAATTTCAGACTTTTAAGTAAAACTGGAGGTGGAAGTTTTCAGATTATTATTCAAATTGTGGGCTAAAGGTTTAAAGACTATAAGCATCCAATTGTGGTTTCAAGGAGAAGCTATAAATACATGAACGGCTGTAGGCCCAAAACATGATTTGATGAATGAAATTGGGCTTTTAGTTCTGTGAGAATCATAGCACCTATTTGCTGAGACATGCATGAAAACATTGGTGGGATGCTAGTGCAGTGCTAATCTCGAGCCAGTGAGATCCAGTGGGAGATCCACTTGCAACCAGATCTCAGTTAAGGAATGAAACTAGATTTCCAGAGAATTTTAATAACAGAAAATCAAGGGATCAGATTCATCAAAAGTCCTGGTCAAAGGCTCTAAATTGGATGGGAGAATAAGAATATTATATTAGAAATCAAGCTTGATCCAATAGTCAGATTCTAAAAGAATCTGAAGGTTCCCACTTGAAGAAGGAACTCCCAATCCTGAGAACCGAAGGATCAGACAAACTAGATTTGAGATTGATTTCAATGCCAAATAACAAGCCTTACGATAGTAAAAAACAACTGAGATCAAACTAGGAAAACATAAATTGAAAATCGATTATGGCAAGCAGTGATACAGGGAACCCAGAAGACGCCAGCCTCCAGCCTCCAGCCTCCAGCCTCCAGCCTTCAAAATACTATTAACCAGTTATCTAAACTGGTCAATGTGTTGTTGGATAAGGCTGCTGCCATAAAGCAACAAAAGGATTAGTAATCCAATACCCCCATACTGAGAATTCTGAACCCCACAAACTTGAGGAAGGATTACCTTCCCAATCCACTGCAAACAACCATTTTAGGGTTTAAGGGCAAGCCTCACAGAGATTCCCCACACAGTAGGTCTCTACAGAGGATGGTCTGTGCACTATAGTAGAGTCTGGTTTTACTAGTCGGACGACTGATGAATGCCCAAAAGGTCATAGCTAGAAGTCGAAGAGTATTAAGAGCTCAGAGTCAAATTAGGAACCCGATCCGCAAGTATTCTATGACTAGCTAACCACTTTGGATGAATACTTTGATTGGTATGACTTGACAAAGTCCAAGGGACTCGAGTTTGCCCACACCAAGTTGATTGAACCAGTCAGGGAATGGTGATCATATGAGCAGCGTTTGCAAGTTCATGGTACAGAACCTACCACCTGGGATGATATGAAGGAGGAGCCGTACGCAAAGTATCTCCCACCCACTTCTAGCTCTTGATTTTTTCTTCCTAAATATTGTAGTTCTAAATCACCTAAGACTAGGGTATAGAAACTAACAATAAACCAGGACTGGAAACCCGATCCACAAGTATTCTATGGCTAGCTAACTGCTTTGGATGAATACTTTGATTGGTATGACTTGACAGAGTCCAAGGAACTCAAGTTTTCCCACACCAAGTTGATTGGACAAGTCAAGGAATGGTGGAGATCATACGAGCAACATTTGCAAGTTCATGGCACAGAACCTACCACCTGGGACTCTAGGAGGATATAGAGGATCCGAAAGCAAAGCATCTCCCACCCACTTCTAGCGCTTGATTTTTTCTTCCTAAATATTGTAGTTCTAAATCACCTCAGACTAGATGATGGAGATGCACACCCATGGACCGATCCAAACCCATCTGGGTATCCAGATGGAGATGAATCCGATGGGGTCTTTGACTAGTAGGATCTTTTAGGATTTTATTTCTATTTTCATGCAATCTTTTATTTTTGGTAGCTTAAGTAGGAGAGAGCTATTAGGATTTAATTTCCAATTAATTTGAGTTTCCAAATTATAGTAGGTTTCCTTTTAATGTTTGATTTCTTTTCTGTTTAAATATATGTGACCAGACAAGTAGAGATGAGATTGAAAGAATGAATTGAAATTAGGTGAAGAGCCCATGGGCTAGTGTGTGCGATTCTCTCTTCTCCCGCCCCCCCTTTATCTTGTGTGAATGTTATCTCCCTCCCCTGCAACTCTGAATTCATCTTACGGGTTCTTCATACCCCTACCGGCCCTCCATTACTAGGGTTTAGAAACTAACAATAAACCAGGATTGCAGTGATGAGAATTAAGTACTAATAGCTGAGATTCAAATTAAAACAGAAAGGTAGTATGATGTGGTCAATTTTCTAGGTTTAGTATTCTATTCAAGCAACAGATTATAATAATAAAATTTGAAAGGCATCCAACAGCCAGATACTCAAATAATGAAGTTTCTCCCATTAGAACAATGAAACTAGAAAACTGACTAGAAAGTAATGTGCAGGATGAACCAAATTGTTACCTGATTAGAAGAAAAAGAAAAGAAAAGAAAAGAAAATTAAGAAGGGCAGATAACTGCTTAAGGAGTCTAATGTAGGAGTCGATCACAAAAAGCTAACCCCCACAATGTATAACCCCAAACAAGACTAACTTAGAACACCCAAATCCGATTAGAAACACAAGAGGAAACAACCCAGGATTATTCCCACAAGAAACAAGCAAATAAATACCCCAAAACCAGAAAAAGAACCAAACAATAGGAGAGAGAAAAAGGACCTGCACAGGTTCCTAGAGAGGGACCTGCGCTGGCTAGGCAGAGCTCAGATGGAGCTGATCTTCTGGTCGAAGGAAGGTCTCACTATGGGCACAAAAACTCCGAAAGACGAACAAGTTCTGTTGGCTGGTTGTGAAGTTATCAATCTTCTTGATTTTCAGACCTAGGAGAGAGAATCTGAAACCCTTCTGACCATCTGGACAGCTCCAAGAAGAGGATGAGTGGTCCTACAGTGGCCTGGAACACCCCCTGAACAGTAGCTCTTTAATCAGATTACATAATCGAGAAGAGGAGAGAGATCGCAGGTCACAAGAATGGAGGATTCCTATATATCAATTCGGGTGTTGATGCCTTAGACAGATCTGAAATTCTCTTAGCTCTCCACAGTAACAGAAATAGATGATCAGAAAATAGGAAGCAATAACAAAAGGAAAGTGGGGGAGGAGGTGGCTATCTCAGCCTGGGCTTCTCACCCACAGCTATCCCAGCTGCTCTAAGGAAATTAGTTGCAAACTTCTTTATTCAAATCTGAGAAATTATGGTACATATGCCTCTCTATTTATAGAGGGGAAGTTTACAATCATACTAAGACTGGGAGCTAGTTTAACACTCCTACTACAACTAGAAATTAAAATTAGAACTAGGACTAGACCTTCTAACTCCAACATGGAGTAGGCCACTTTAACTAATAACCCCTAATGGACCTTTGATGTAGATAAGTCACTTAATGGGATTATTTTATTGCAAATAAGCCTTGGGTTGGGTTATGTATGTGTTGAGCCTTTGATCCCATGGGTTTTCTTTATAATGGGCCACTTTAATGGGCCTAAAATATGGGTAGAAAATAGTAAAACAGGATTTAATTCATTAGTTTAGCTAAAGTCTTGTTTTGAGTCTATTTCCTTTGTTATTTCAGTTTGAGTCAATTTAGGTTTCTCTATTTTTTTTATTTTTTTTTTGGTAACATTTAGGTTTCTCTATTAGTGAATAACTAGTTAGTTATCTCCTCCATATTGGAGTTCTAGTCTAGTCCTATTTGTAGTCCAACTCCTATTATGTATTGTCTAGTCCTACTTGAAAGATTAGCTCCTAGTTATGTTATGATTCCTATTTCAGCCTTCTATATATAGAGGAGCATATGTACTTTCAATAGACAGATTTGAAAAAAGATGAATTGAGTTTGAATGTTTGAGACCCTCTATATATAGAGGAGCATATGTACCCCCCCCCCTTTTCTTTATGCGATCTCTCTCTTCTCCTCTATTGTGAATCTGATCAAGGAGCTACTGTTAAGGGTTGTTTAGAAGGCACGATAGGATTACTCAATCCTCTTCTTGAAGCTGTTCAGATCACCCAGTTGCTGCTCTTGAAGAAATCTTTAGATTCTCTCTCCTAGATCTAAAAATCAAGAAGGTAAATATATCAACTGTCCATCAAAAGTCTCTCAATTTTTTTAGGTTTTTGTACACTCCCTAGGGGCTACCTACGCCCCAAGAGTGCAGCTCAATTGGAGTCCTACAGATCTGGCCGCACCTCTCTCTCTCTCCAGCCATATTGCAGGCCTTTCTCTCTCCTATTGGGTTGGATTTTGGGCTGATTTTGCTCCTGTATTGCTATTGTATCCTTAGGGGCTTATTTGATGGTCTTATTCCCTTGTTTCTTGGCTCTATTTGTCTTGTTTGGGGTTTATAAATTGTGGGGTTAGTTTCTAGTATTCTGCTCCAACATTAGCATTACAACCGATGGGCCCAATGGGCCTTCATTGAAACAAAAAAAAATAAAACACTTTAATTAACTAAGAATCGATGGGCCCATGGGGCCCATATTTATTCAGCTAGCCCACTTAATTAAGTGGGGCAATGGAGACTTCTTGGGCTAGGCTTCTTCCTGCAATAGCCTAGCCCATAGTATGGGTCTACATCACAGACTTCATTGCCCCACTTAAATCACAGACTTCCATCCCACCACAGATTTACTGCAACTAATAACAAATAGGCGCTCTGAATCTCACAGAACAAAGCCAATTCCATTCATCAATTCGCGTTTTGGGCTTATTTCCAGGACATGCACTTATAGTTGGTTATAGGATCCACCATTTGATTCATAAATCAGGCGATGCAGCATTAATAAGAAGTCCAGACAAGCTTTAGGCTATATTCCAATACAGTACCATCCGTCCACCATCTTTTCTAGACTCTCCTTGGTTGTGGAGAAGTTGAAGTGAAGGAAAACACCCTTTGCATTTGCCTCAGAAGGAGAGTGGAAAGCAAACTATGAAGAAGCAGATTCCCTTTTCCCTCACCAGGTTTATTTTCATGTATTCTAGACAGATAATTTACATATAAAAATGGCAAAAGAAATTCCATGTAAGATATATCCTCCATTCAACCAGACTTCTAAAAAACCATTACACAACTAGTTTTTTCTACTTTACTCTGATCATTGTATTTTCTTCTGTGCTTCCAGACACAGCCCAAGGAAAAAAAAGAACTCCCATAAAGGGCTAAAACAACTGTGAAACAGAAGGCTTTTTTTTTATTATGGTAGAATAATTAGATACAAATCGTATAAGAAAGGAAGGAAGACAAACCTGCTGGCCAGTGATGTAGATATTATTTTCCTTGAAAGGAGAGGCCGCAAGATCCTCATTTCCTGTAGAGTTTCCTGCGGTTGTTGCAGGACTGGGATTGTAACCAGCAGGGGAGGAGCTGTACGGTCCATAACCAGTAGCCATTCCTATGTGAGTTGAGTTGCTGGTATTAATTCCAGGTTTGTATTGTGAAAGAGAGTATTTGACACCTGTGGCAGCAGCTGCTGTGGGAGGTGGATATACATTGCCAGTTGGAGGTTGCTGAGGGTATGCGGTGTTGCTAAGAAAATGGTGAATAGTTGGGGGTTGTACATAGAATGGGGAGAAATATTGGCTATATGGTATGTAGTTAGGAGGATAATGAGATATATGTACCCCAGCAGGCTGCCTGAAAACAGGAACAGGTTGCTGAGTTACGGCTATAGAATTCTGCAAGACTCCTGAAGCTTGAGTCGCTAGTGGAGTTGGAGCCGCTGTAGAAAGTACCAAGGAATTGCCACCCTGCAATTGGACATAAAACATAAGGCCAAGAAAACACATACATTAACTAAACCAAAATAAGAGGTACACAGAGTATCATAAAGTATTTCTGATTAACACAAACATTCTTGAAGCTTCAGGTTCTTTTCATTAAAAATAAGCTTTTGCTTGGTAGGGCTCAAATGCGGGATCCAATGGATCCTCCTTCTAATTCAACAAAAAGCTTGGGATTTCGGCTTCTCATATTGCTTTCAAGCACATGGTTAGTGTTAAAAGGCAGCTGAAGTAATTCAGTGAGACAGTCGATTTTTAAATTTAATCAATTGCATTTCTCTGCACATCGATTTCTATTTAAAAATAGGGAAAAGAAAGCTACCCGCTTGCATGCAGGCGCAAAAAGACTGTGCTACCCCCCAACCCATGCGCTGAAGATGCCTCCACACGGCCTCCAATTGGTCTGCGCTCTGGTGCAGTGGCCACGCAAGCGAGCAGCGCCCTTAAAAAGAAGGAGCAGGCCAGACTATAATACCATTCAGCTATGGTCACTTGGAATTTAACTTCATTATTTTTCAAGCCGAATGACCAGCCTTTTTTTGGAGGGGGGAGAGAACATGGATTAATGGAACTAGATTTTTAAGTTTGAACCTAAATATGAGTAGGTATTTTAGTCAAATTCCTATCAGGAATTGTGCTAGCTTGTCCTGCTGGTAAGTCTGTTGTAAGGGTGTCAATAATGAACCAAAACCTACCGTTATGGTTCGGTTCGTTCTACTTTTAGATAATTCACATTAGCTTGGTTCAGTTTTGAACTAAAACTCGGCCTTGATAAACTGAAACTGATTTATATATTACTTCTGCTCTGGAGACGTCTTCGAGACTCTTCTTCTCAGATATGTTCTGTAGCAAGAATGTACGTACCAGCCTAAGCTAGAAAGTGATTCTAGGCCTTGGCTTCCTTAGTCTCACTTTCACACTCCCCGATGGAAGACTTGGAGTAGAAGACTGTAGAGCTTCTAAGCTTTGGGGGTTCAAGTATCAAGCAGCCAGGCATCTTGGTTGGGAGGTCAAAAAAGAAGTCCAAAAATGGTGGAATTGCTGGCTGTCTCAAAAAATCCAAAAAAAGAAAAAGAAAAATAAAGGTCAGCTTCTTGCTTCATTTCCCGATTTGAATTTCTTTCTCTGCATCTACTGCACTCTTCAAAACCCTAGTTTATCAAATCAACACCTTAGAGAGGCTTAGACTAGACAAGGGGAACCAAAATCAGAAAAAGAAGGAAAGGAGCAATCATGGCGGTGACCATTGATGGAGATGAGTCATGGCCACAACTTAGCAAATTGTGAAGAGCTTCAGTTCAGGCTGCCGGATACAAATCTTAAGGGTGGCCACTGTGTGCAAATGCCAAAGGTTAGGACCGTCTCCAAACCCACCCCACTCCCACGACCCCACATAGGGAAGACCAGCACTAAGTAATGGCCCTTTTTTTAGGGACTCCACAGAACATCACCAATGAGTCTGATACTGCAATGCTCAAGCCTCAAAAAGAATCTAAAATCAAATAAAGATATTAGCAGCTCAAATTCCTGTCGGTGACAATCCACAGTTGCAACGGTGGATTTCTCCAGCAATACAGTAACTGACCTGTAGTTCTTCCCATTCTTTCGCCCTCTTCCTAATTTTTTCTACCATTTTCAGACAAGTGTGGACCACCTCAACCAAGCAGCCAGAGAATCCCATCTTAGTGTTCAAATTGAACCATTTTGGATGATCCACATAAGCCATCACATCCAAAAGCATTTAAGCATCCAACCAATACTGGCTTTATTAGCTAAATATTGGCAGAACACAATCTTGCGAGTATGTTTTCCTGTGGTGGAAGCATCTCCAGCAAATCAACTCCTCATTGAGATATGGAGAACATAGACATGAAATACATGCGCTAAATCCGACATCCAAATGTCAGAGCAGAGTCACTTCCTTTTGTATCATGAAAGTTGGCCCACCGAAAACAAAATCACTTGGATGCTTAGAATCACCACATTTATAATAGGCTATGAAAAAATAAAGTTTCTTGATAAAAGCAGAAGCTAGTAAGAATGTTTTTGGGTGGTTACCAACCCAAGCGGCTGCCCGATATATGAATCATCCAGATTGATGAGCATTTGTGCCAGAAACCAAGCGTGGCAGTACCTTTTGCTATAGATGTACAAAAGGAAAGGTTAAATTGATTGATACAAACCTCTTGAGGAGACTGCCCAGTCGGAGGGGACAGCACTGCAATATTCCCATTGTATTTGGTGGCAGTTCCAGGAGCAAGGAAGGGAGAGAAGCGTCCATCACCATCAGCACCAGGCCGGTAAAACTGGGTATAATAGCTTGTGGAGGGATCAAATGGTTGCTGAACCTAATTTTGAAAAAGGAAAAAAAAAAAAAATCAATAGTTCTTCCTAATCAACCACCCAAGAAAATGCTAGTCCAGAGACTCGTGTGTTTGTGTGTGTGGGCGTGCAAGCGTGCGTACATGTAAGAGTGTGTGTGTGTGTGTACATACGTGTAAGAGTGTGTGTGTGTGTGTGTGTGTGTGTGTGTGTGTGTGTGTGAGAGAGAGAGAGAGAGAGAGGACTTCTTCAACAGTATGATTTAATTATGATTTAAGTGCTAAATGGACGAGTTCAGTCCATGAACTATACCATAAAATGTAAAAAAAAATCAGGTCTTCATTTAAGAGCACAAGTCGCCAATGTAAATGAAGAGAAGGCCAATAATTTGGAAGAAAAAAAAAATCAACTAGAGCAATGGTTGATCTGCACCAGTTATTACATCTGAACCAGACAGAGATAGCCAAGAGTATTGCCTCAATGCCTTGCGACTGCAAAATGAATTTACGCCATGCTATATAGCTGGACTGTATGAGTCTTGGACTCATGTTCCTGGGTCCAAAGGACCCATAAATTATTGTGAGGCCTCCATTCCAGCTAAGTACTTCATGTTCAGATGATCAGGACCACAAATGGATGGGCTCAAGCTAACAGATCCTGTGTGTAAATATCAACATGATAAGATGGTTCGAGCATCTAACCGACACATTAAATTGGAACTTTCTGAATCTTTACTACTCTTTTCCAAATTGTAAAGAATACCAAACAAAAGACACACGGTGGTGTTAATTTGGTTTAAGGATTTATGCTGATTCTTGCTCAGGTTAATATCTTAAATGGGAGGCACTGATGGGTTCTGATCCAAAGAATCAAATGATGAGGTACAGCATCCCCCAACCAACGATATTACCTGTGTACTGGCATACACGGAGGGCCAAAACCAAATATGGGGATGTAAAATTGATAGAGGACATAAAAAGCAGAAGCATAGAAGGCTTATGACAAAGCTTGGAAAGCGAGAGATATCACGTACCTGAGGCTCCGAGTTTTCAAAGGGTGCTAGTTGGCCTCCTACCATGGATGGCAAGAATCCAAAACTGAAATTTGGGGCAGTATGAACAACCGAGTACTGAGGACCACCAGATGGCAGAGCTGTCTCTGGCTTGGCCTGATCATACTCTGCGACTTGACTGGATGAGAAATCAGTCTCTTCGGCTGACAGATTTTCTGGCATTTGTGTAGGTGATGATGGATGATCAGGATAACCTTCTTCCTGAGCAGTAGGGGATGCATTTTGATTGCTGCACCAATTGCAAGACAAGTTGAAAATCAGAAATTGTGCAATGTAACAGCAACTGGTACAACTACATGGACAAAAGTATAATAAACCCGGAACATCTATTGTATGTATGTAGTGGACTAGACTTTGAAATAGTCTGCAAACAGCCTAACAGAAACCATAGATCTACAGAGCTGGAGAGGAACTAGAAGATATACATTTGTTGAGTAGATTCTCCTGAAATCAAGCAACAAAATAACCCGAAGCTTATCATGTGTAGACTTTTTGTCCAGATCCCTTCACCAGATTTAGGACTAAGCATCAACAGAATGCTTGGATCTTGGACCCTTGGCACATAACTCATATGTAGGAATAATTTTCTAGAAGGCTCACACTCTCAGCACGTATAATGTCTGAAACTTGTACAATGAAAATCCATAAGCATAGCATCCATCCTACAGGTTTGATGACCTCTGTCAAATATCATGTAGCAGGTATTGGCATTTGTATAAATTCCATGCCAGGAACAAAGGACTAACCTGGGTAAGGGGGAGGGGGGAGATGCAATGGTTTCTAATAGAACTAGGGAATTATCTAAATTAAACACTAACAGAAAAACAAGAAAAGCATTTTCTATTACGAACCTTGAGGAACCTTCCTCAGCAGCTTCTTCAATCCCCTGTGAGTATTCAGACAGAGGTGTAGAGCTCTTGTCACTATCAGGACCATTCGTATAGCTTGCGCTAATCCCAAAACTAGCATCAAAGCTTCCAAAACTCAATCCGGTTCTTTCTGCTTCAGGAACATGGAGATGGTTAGGAATAATAACATGTTGACCATTTGAGAAATGTAAATCTTCCAGCTTCTTCTGCAAATTTGAAGTTGCTTCTTCTGAAGCAGAGGCACTCAATGAAGGTTGTGACAGAGCACCAGCTTCAACAGAGATAGATGTACCATCAGATGTCCCAATGGCTCCGCTAGCCTGGTAAGTATTATTGCTTGTAGGCTTTGGTTTCCACTCCTTGCTAGGACCTTCACCAGTTAGGTGTATCCATTAATACTATTAACCACACAGAACTCACGCTAATCCAGATAGTTATAACTAGTTAAATGCATAAAAGATGCAAAAACACATGCAAACTTAGTACCCCAATCATTCTCTTTTTTCTATAATATTTTTTTCCTGTTGAACTGCAATGTATAAAATTTGCATATAGGTAATAAAGCATAAGTGTCATTTAAGATCTATGACAAAAGCCCCAGAAGAACAAAGAGAATGATCAAAGCTGCGCAAAATAATGGGATAGTCCAGGAGTTCGAGGCTTCCAGAATTAAAAAACCAACATAAATGTATAGGTAAGAAAAAGTTTGAAAAATGAGTGAAAAGAAAATGCTTTCATACTCACTTGCAATTCTTCAGTTGAAACTACATAACGCCCGAAATAAAAATGAACAAAACATCACAAGATAAAATATTGTTTAGGGTAGTTTTCATAGGCACAAGGTGATTGTAACTATCATAAGAAGTCTAAAATCTAGATTGCGACCAGTAACACATTAGATATGGCTTCTTGATCCATGAAGTAGATGAGTTGACTATTAGAAAGAGACAACCAAAGAAAGAGTAGAAAAAATGTGCATGGCACACAAATACAGTATGAAGTTGGATTCCCAACTCCATCATGAAGCTTCAAACATGCAACCCCTCAACTACACATGTGAGGTCATAAATTAATATCATTAGTACCAAATTAGTCCAGGAAACATATAGATGTAAGTTACCAACATATAACACACTCTTTTTAATTGTTATTTTTATAAAGTTACAAAGAGAAGAAAAAAGTAATGCTTAACACTATTACAACAACAACAACAACAACAACAATCATAACCTTATCCCAACTAAATGGGGTCGGCCACATGGATCCAGTATGGGAAATAGAAAGTAAAGAAGCATAAAGGATAAATTAAAAAGAATAAACATGGGGATAATAGAAGAAGGTACAGCAGCATAGAAAGATGCATCATGGAAACATCCCCTATAGGGGGTCAGCAACACGGGTTCTTGTCCTCCACGCAACTCTATCCGAAGTCATACTAGGGTCGAGCCCTACGCTTTGCATATCTTTTCGGACTACTTCATTAATAGTCATCTTAGGCCTACCCCTACCTTCCCTAGCTCCCTCCAAGTGACTCTAGTCACTCTTCCTTACTGGGGCCTCCATAGGTCTCCGTTGGACATGACCATACCACCAATGCTTAACACTATTCTCTATCCTATATATCTCAGATGACCCTCCAGTTAATGTGCTTCACAGGATTTTTTGGGACACATATGGGGTGCAGCCCAAATTGTTCATCGTATCAGGCGGATTATCCATTAAGAAATTATCTACAGAACAATCAGCACGAGAAATGGTGTTTCCTATTCTTCATTATATTCCTAGACATATAGCAATTTCCAATCCTAACAGCATAATTTCTTCAAGAATGATATTTGATTACAGTTTGTACCCTCATATTTGCACTTTCCTGATGATATCGTCACTTAACTTCATGGTCTTCCTTTGTCAAATGAATGTGCATGGTTATCATTTCTTCCTACTTGTTATTTCAAAATGGAAAGCCTGTGATTCGCATGCATAACAAAGGACTCCAATCACTAAGATCAAATTTGGAAATTAAGAAACCAAAACTCACAAGCCAAATTAAGTTAAATCTTATACAAATATTATTTCAAATATACGTTTCACTGACTAAATTTTCAAGTCTATAAAAGTCCATCTACGATTGGTGATGAGGACATCACTCCAAGATTTTGGACTTATCAGAGGAGACGCAAACATATGCTGCCACATGTCACTTCAATATGGCTAGATGACCAGCATTATGTGTAGTTCTTTTATTATTTTGTGGTACTTTTATTTGGGACCAGACAATCTTATTTTGTTGTTGACTTGTGTTGTTATTATGTTGTACTTATATAGGTAGTTGATTTAGGAAACAACTATTTAGAGGTTTAATATGTAGTTATATAGGTAGTTATTTCAGTAAAACTGTTTTTGTTGTGTACTGTTTACGAGGCATTTGTACTCATAATGGGAGGACAATGAATCAACAAAAGAAGATGTTGAACAAGTGGCATTTCACCCATTCTCTGCGGGATGAGTGATTCCCAGCAAACCTTGAAGTGAATCCAAGTTGGTGTGAATTCAACCCCCCTCTCTCTTCCTTAACTCTTCCCTCTTATACTACCACGGTACCATCCTCCTCTCCCATATTACTTTTCTACCAGTACCAATTTTCCCACTTTTGTCTTAAATTATAGCCTCAAACACAATGGGGATTCATCAATTCACAGCAAGGATGATGAAGATCCACACTTTGGACTGGGCTATCGCAGGAGGAAAGCCCAGCCAAGAAGTGTTAGCCGATCTGCACTCAAGTGTGGATTTTAATGGTTATTAATAAGGGCCCATCGATTTACTCATTTAAGGTGTAAGTTATTAGTTAGTAATAAAAGCCCATGAAGCCCATCGATTTAATTGTAATCACCCCATTAGTGGCTAATAGCTAACTAACTAGTTAGTTAGCTATTCCAATTAGGTTTCTAGTCTAGTCCAAGTAGGTGTACAACTCATAGTTCTAATGTGACTGCTATTAGCTAGTTTATGCCCTCTATTAATACAGGAGCTCTTGTACTCAGATTTCTCAGATTTGAATAAAAAAATTGCAGTAAATTGCTTAGAACAGCTGAGATAGCTGTGGGTGAGATGCTCAGGCCGAGATAGCCAATCCCACCAACAATTCTCTTGTCTTCCTCTTTCTTTCTTCACTTTAAAGCTACTGTTATTAGTCATTATTGCTGTGATAAATCTGCAGGAAGTGTTCAGCTCTGTTCAGCCCAGTTAGAACCAGTATCGGCCAGCAAGAAGAGCTCAGTTTCAAAGGCCATCGATTCCCATACCACCCACAACTGACCTCTGATTTACAAACCCTTTTCAGAGGGTGTTCCCAGCAGCCCAAGGATCACCCGATACTCATCTCAGTGCTGCCCCAACAGCCTAAGCTCGGTTCTTGGAAGATCTTCTATTTCTCTCTCCTAAAAGTCAGAAATCAAGAAATCCCAAATCTCTCTCACCAGCCAACAGATTCTGCTCAACTTTGGGGGTTTTCTTATGCATACTACGGCCTACACTTGACCCCAGTTTGGGTCCATTCTGAGCAGCCTAGCTCCAGCCGCAGGTAACCCTTTAAACCCCTGGTCACATGTTTCTCTCTCCTGGGGTTTGAGTTCTTTGTTGTTGGGTTTTATTATTAAGTTATTCTTTGTTCTCTGAAGTACTTCCTGGGGTATTTTTCTGGTGTTCTTCTGTCCTATTGCTGTACTTTGTCAAGTCCTAGAGTCCTATTTGAGTTGGGGTTTGGAGTTGTAATCTATTGGGAGTAGTTACTTTGTAACCTACTTCTACAGTAAAGGATGCAGCAGGACGGAAAATGAACACTTGTATTAGATTTCCCAAACCTGTCCTACGTCAGTTGGTTCCTTTCTTACCCCTTAAAGTCCATCAAAAATTGATTCCATCCTTAACCCCCCTCCCCCCAACTCCTTGGCCTAAAAAATATTCCATCAAAAAAGATCAAAATTCCAACAATCACCATTACCCTTGTTTGTTAATCACATATACCTTAAGACTCTAATCCAAAAATAACCATACCATGTCAATTTTCCAAAAATTAAAACAAAAAAAAAAAAAAAAAAAAAAAAAAAAACCTGAGGTATCAGGGTTCAGCACAGTATATTACCCTTCTGGGGACCAACAAGTTGTTGTGACCGATTGTTGTAATTAGATGAAGGCCTACTAGCTGTAGAGCCACCATGAGTAGAAGATGTAGGTTGCAATGGCTCAGATAGCTGATTCCTGTCGACCCCCAGTGATTTGCCTGGCATCCTTCCATGCATGGCATTCCCAATTTCTGAAACAGCTTTCTCATTCAAGGATGATGATAACTCAGATTCAGTCACATCAAGAGCTATAGTTTTGTTCAGACAATTGCTGGAGTCATGAGGAGCAGCTGATTTGCTATCAGCAGAGATGGTAGCAATTGGTTCAACAGCTAATCGTTGGCTCCCTACTTGACGTTTAATTGTGCCCACCACACCTGGAAGCCGTGAATCCATTGAAGGCACCAGGACAGGATCTAAAGCTGACGAATATACACCAGACACAGATGCAGGTGTCATGGATGCCAGGAAGCGATCAGAGCTTGGTATGGGTTGCCCACGTGAGACTCCAAGTGCAGATGCAGGGACATTGCTCTTTGCATTGACATTTGGATGTGGAGGTCCACTTCCCGGCCTAATAGCATCAAAACCTGAACCTTCTTCAGGTTTGTTTGTGCCACTGCCCATGGGCAATTGCAAGGCACGTCCATGACTGGAATTCCCAGTAGCCACAGTAGAGAGGCCATTGGCCACAACAGTTACAGAGCTGGAAAACAAATATCCCATGTAAATGCCATAAAACAGAACACAGTAGGATTGGAGTACAAGAAAGTAACAAAATATTAAGTTGACAAAAAGTCACCTTGATACAGGAGTTGTTGCTTTATTTTCTGTATCCTGAGGTGCGGGCAATGAAGGTGTCACACCTTTTTCAGTGCCTTGATTGACTCCATTTTCTTTTCCGGCCATAGCATTCCTCCCACCACCAGTATCTGCCAAGACAGACAAGGCATACAATTTAATAAACATAACAGACACCAATAGTGCAACCTAAAAACATTTGTAATAAGAGTGATGAGGCTTGTTTCCAACATCACCATAAAAATTCAATATCCAGACCCTTTAGGAATATAAAACTTGCTGTGCTATGAAGAGCAAAGGAACAAAGATGAGATGGGGCATATCACTCCCAATGCATAAAGAGTAGGCCTGAAGCTTAGCTTAAGCTTCAAACTCAGTCATTTAAATACACAGGTAACAGAATAAAAATAGTAGAGACAGCCCTAAACATAATAGAAGGCCCTGTTTCCACTCCGTGTGGTAACTTGCCAAGTCTTGGCTGCTGTTCATCCAGATTAGGACAAATGATTTTTTTAACTAGTTTATCCAGATTAATACCCAGACCACCAACTGAATAGGCACAAAGCGGAAAAGTTGGTGGTGCAAAAACCATGTGGTTATTTGCCTGCCATCTAATCTGCAAAATGTAAGTTTAAATCCAAACCCTCCATATAATGTTTTAGAAGCACCATGGATTTAAAGCAAAACAGAAACTGGTAGTTTGAATCAGTCAAAAAACACACCAAAAGAAGAAGATATCAGAAGAACTACCTTAAAGACATTTGCTAGACAACAACCTCCCATGAGACACCCCCCAACAGTGATGCAGACCCGGGTTCCAACACCGGAATTAGATCACCAATGGGCCCATTCGGATATTCAATAATTGCATCACAATAATCAATGGCAGATCCGTAATTAAAACAAGGTGTTAAGCAGAGTGGCAGATCTGTAATTTATTGAAACTTTAAATTATTTTAAAAGAATAAAGGAAGAGGTGGATGGTAATGTGAGTGGGAAAGGGGTAACTTGGAAGAGGGAAACAAAGTTAGGATAAGGTGAAATTAATCCTAAAGTATAAGGCATAATGGGAACTCCAACAAAGGGGAAGTAAATATCTTAAAGAAGACTTCTTCTTCTTCCTTACTTTGAAACCACAACCAGTGGAGGTACCTTTCGAACCAGACAAAAGCATGGTTCGAAATCTCTCTGATATCTCAGAAATTTTGGAGTTTTTTTTTTTTCTTTTAACACATCAAAATGACCTACGAAATACAAAAAGGGACATATTTCGGTATCTTTCCGAAATTTCATGTACCATTTCGGAAAGATACCGAAACGTTACTCTCATGTGTTATAAATACCAAATCTCCTGAGGGGGAGTCAAAATTTCGACTCCAACTCGACTGTCCTAGTGAAATTTCGACTCCTTGCTTTAACTCACAAAATCAGTCCATTGTCAACTAATTTGCCACATCATATCTATTGCATTGAAGATCACTCCAAGTTGAAGATCTATACATTACAAGCTTTGGAAAGGTAAAGCACTTCCCCAAAACCATCTTTTTTAACTAGTAACATAAATACATGTTGGTTAGGGCTAGATTTTTTATATGTTAAAACACTGGAGGCCGATCTATGACCTCACGGAGTTTTTTTTTTCTTTTCATAAATATTTTTTTGTTTAAAAAATACATTTTCCATCAACATAAAATGTATTTTTTTTATAATTAATATAGCTTTGATGGAACTCAATTATATATATGTTACTCACCATTAGTTGATCTACGACTCTATCAGATCGAAATTTTTTCCAACCGATAAATATTTATTTTAATTTTTGAAAAATATGATAAAATAGATTAAGGAAAATGCACACCGACTCCATCATATTAGGCGTGGAATCCAGCCAGGCCATCATAGTTCTTTCCAGTAGACAGTCATTATGATCAGTGTTGTATAAATAATATGTTTGGGACTTGGGATATTTCCATTTGAGACTTTGAGATTTAAGAGTAAGACAGGAGTTGAGGGCTTTAGTTGGGACTTAGGAGTTAGGGAGTTGAATAATTGAGGTATGTTTTGATCATGGCTTGGATTCATTATTTACTTGTTTTACTATCATATTATATCTTGTTCTACCAATATTTTATAAAATCTCCAGAACAATTCAACGGTTGTTGCCAAACAAGGGTGCAACTCTAAAACACTGTTATGTTCTAATATTTTTGCAAATTCAAGTTCCAAGCATGTTTATTAACCATAAAACAAGCTTCCCACCAAGTTTCAGGTCAAAATATGGCCGTTTGACCACCGAAACAGGCAACTGAGTTATAAAAAAAAAAAAATCACACAACTCCCCAAGATCTTGCCGAAATTTTGGTATTTCGGTCGAAAGAAACGAGATTTCGAACCATGGACCGGAACCTTCAATGGGCTAAGATTCAAAAAAATAAAAAATATCTCTCACTGATTTACAATTTCCAACCGTTAAGCACCCAAACAGTAATCAAAGAAGAGAGGCAAACACTTCCGCAGTTTAGATCCAACGATAGCAAGTAAGGTAATTCTTTGTTTTCCCTTAGTTCTCAAAACAAAGCACGTGATTTGGGAAGAGACTCTAGGGCTTCCGGACGCCTGTGGAGGGGGAGCCCTCGATCAAAATATCAAGCTCAAGGAACAACTCATTGGAGGGTTCGAACAAATCTGTTGTCATTCGATTGGTTCGGTAGAAGACAGTTGCAGGAAACAAAAATAGAGAATAGAAAGGAGAAACAGTAACAAATCAATGGGCAAGGTAAAGAAGAAAGAAGAGAGAGGGAGACCTCACAAAGGGGAAATAATGGTCACATGACCTGATTCATACCTAACCGGCACAACTCACTTCAATTTTCATTCTCAAAATCTGTCTAACAAATTGGGTATTTGGGTTACATGCCCTTTTATAATAAACTGAAATTTAAAACTTTCTGCTTAAAGCCTTAGTCTAAAATTGAAATCAAATAAAATCATCTAAATCTCCAGAAACCCTAGCGGGAGAAAACTTTAAGAAGAATACCGCTTGGAGCAGCCTGGCCTCAGATTGGGCTGCTCCTAACAGCCAGGCTGCTACCCCCTCCTCTCTCCCTTTCCTTTCGCCTTCTCCCCCTTTCTCTTCTCTTCCCTCCCTCCCTCCCTCCCTCCCTCCTTCCTTCCTCTGTTCTTCTCTGCATCTCCCCTCCCCTCTCCTACTTCCTCTTCTTCTCACACCCTCTTCCTTATGCTCCTTTCTTCCTCCTCATCTCCCTCTCCCTTCACCTTCTTCCCCACTCTCTTCTCTTCTCCTCTTCTCCTCTTCTCCTCTTCTCCCTCCCTCCACCGCTATTCTCCCTCTTCCCCCTCCCACATTCCACTTCTTCCTCCACTCACCTCTCTCTTCTTCTTCCTCCTCTCCCTTTCCCTTCTTCTCCCGCACTTGCTAATGTCGGTCACTGGAGCAAGGTTAGTGGACGGTTATCTTGATCAATGTTGAGGTTGCTACAACCACTCAGCTCATCTTCTCGACTGCTGCCTGACCTACTAGGCCTATTGATGACTTGGGGTTGGCCTTCTAGGCTGGCAGCTTCTCGATCCTCATCCCAACAAGTTTGTTGTCCTTTGGACGCCTCTACCACCAGGCCTGCTGTCCAACCTTTCAATTGGTCTTCGGGCTCGTTTGGTCTGTCTGTTGACTCATCTGCTTCTCCAGTTCTACCTCTCGGTTAGATGCTCGTCATGCATGCAACCCTTTTGGATGCCAATCTCGCCAGGCCAATTGTCCCATTAGTCATCTCCCTTGCGGATGCCAAGCTCGCTTAGTCTGTCCGCCTGCTCGCAACTTCGGCCTTCACCCTTATTGTTTGCCTGCCTTGGGGGCCTATCTGCCTTTGGGAACCTGCCTTTTGGTCTATTGGTATGCCTCTTCGACACTAGCCCGTTGTGCTATTCTCGATCGGCAGCCACTCCTTCGTTACCCTCGGAAAGGTCGATGTCTTTCCGCCTAGGAGACTCCTCCCACTAGGCCAGATGACTGCTTGGCGCCTTGGCCGAGGCCCTTTGTAAGGCCAACGCTCCTCCATCGTGGCTGCCCTCTACACCAACGGTGCCCCTTCATGTTGGCGGCTGTATAAGTTGTGTCAATATGTTAAGGTTAGGGGTTGTGGTTTTCTTCCCAGTTCGGACCGATTGCCCTCCTCCAAGTTGGGCATCCGGGCCGGCCAGCTGAAGTTTGTTGAGGCCATATGGGCCCTGTTTGATGCCCTATTGGGCTTTCGTACCCTTTTGGGTTTGTAAACCCCCTTTTGGGGCTATATTTCCCCTCTTCCTTCCTTCAATGCATTTTACAAGTCACCGAAAGAAAATCTTAAAAGATCCTAATGAACCCAAAACCCAATTTAGACCCAGTACCTCTCAGTCGAGATTGCCAAAAGGGTCAATCCGATTCAGCCTCACTTCTGCATCACACAAAAGGCTAACATGAGCCTCAAATGTGAACAACACTTCAAGATTTGAGCCTTTTACGACTGCCTTGACAAGGGTCTCAAGGGAAATTCAGATGCCTCTTCAAACATAGCTTGAAACAAAAAACACCAAACGCAATAGTCACATAGTTAAATAGTCACATTGTTATCCCTAAAACACTTGCAAGAAATGTTTAGAGCGGTAGCAGTAAACATTTGAGCGTAAAAAGATAGATTATGTATCAATAGTATCGAAGTGTTGCAATTGTTTGACAAAATAAAGTTAAAGTTAGATTCATACCATGTGAAACATAACGGGGAGAATAGTTTCCATGACCACCCCTCACCCCTCTCCCCTGCAAGCCTGATTTCCATTTAGAATCTGCAGGGTCTCTGTTGTTCAAATTCTACAAGAAAATAAAGAAATATAGGAATATCAATCAAGTGAATAAATGTAAAAGAAAAATACAAAAATAACAATACATCACAGGAAACCATCTTTGATAGAAAAATTCATAAATTCTACATGCCTCAGATACTAGGAAATTATGAAATGTAAAATGCACTATCTGCATCACATGACCATGATCATAAAATGAATACCTTAAGATTTCAAGGGCAAAAACATCCTAAATCTCACTTCTTTTCTCAAAATTTATTACATCCACCACATACTCACAAATTCAATTATGGGCGGAGGTTAGGCACATCGCTAGCTTTCTAGGAGCTAGCAGCTTAACCAATTCAGGAGGGAGGACTCGGATAGGATGGGCAGGGGGACTTTTCCAAAGGAGAGGAGACATGCAGACATAGTACCATGTGCCCGGCCTTTACCCTTGTACACTTGATTGTTGACATCAAATCTTTCATAAGCTTCACTATGTTTCCCTAATCCCCTCAATTGAGACACCTTCCTATACTATTGTTATGACATCCAAGATACGACAAATGAACCGGACCCGCATGCTAGATCATTGAGGAGTCCCCACCAAGAGACAGCTTAGTATCAAGAGGTTTGGAAGATCGATGAGGGTGTGAAAACTTTAATCTCACATAGCCTAGGGGGTGATCGTTGGGTTAGTTGATAACCCCTACCCTCCTTAACGTGGCACAACGTGTTTTAAAAAACCTTGAGGCCCATGAGCCAAAGAGGACAATATTGTGCAAGGTTGTTAATGGGGTTAAGGCATTACAGACGCAATAAATAAAGCATAAGTGTGTGATGGAAGCTGACCAAATAGTTGGCAATGCACATATTCTTTCCAATTTATGTTCAACTTCTAATGTTTTTGAAGTAAAACGATTGATATTAGCATTGCCATAGCCAGCCCTCACACCAAGAGAAGTTTGGCAAAGAACAGGAAATCAGCAACACAATTAAAGGATCAAATTTTCAGGTTACCATTCCTGTCCTATTAAATGAAAATGTCACATACAAGTCATTAATAGCTTAAGTGACATTGAAGTGAATTTATTATATCAGGCATAACCATGTTAAGCATGTTCAGATGTCTGCATATCTCACTTCAAAATACCCAACTAAAAGTTCCAATGGGCCTTGAATGAAAAATACATCACAGAATTCATCAAAATTGACCCATGTAATAATTTAGAGAGAAGCATTGACTTCAACCGCAAATCATACAATATCGACCTGAATAACCCAACTGATATTGATCATTAGTGAAATCGAAATCTACCTCCTTGAGTGTAAAAGCTGGAGAAAATAACAAGAAAAATTGGTCCTGGCCATGAAATTAGCTAATGACTGGATAAAGTCATGAATCATAGAAATTGCATATGCTGGATCAAGCATTATTTAAAACAATATTCATCAAGTACAACCTCTTATTAAACCTAGTCAGTTCCTTACTCTTCAATACAACCAGTAGTATGTTAACACTATATCCTCTGAAACAAATACAAGCAGTGAGATGTTGAGCACAAAATCTATTATTTCAAAAGGCTAATCAAAAGTAAGGTCATTCCATACGGAAAATCCCTTCAAGTTGATTATAGGCTTTGTGTTTTATTTGATGAAGAAAATTTCAACAAGAAATTAAAAATGAATTGAGTTTTATCAACTCAAAGAAAAACTCACCTCTTTTCTCTTGTCGCGCTTCCTTCTGACCTCATGAAATGTATCTGTTGAACCAAAGCATACAATTTTGGAATTCACTAAACATATAAAACATAGAAAGTGACTCCCACCTTCCCAAGTATTCATAACATTTTTTTTATTCGTAAATAGAAACGATGCAAGTACAATATGAGGAAATCATTAGAAAGCTACAAAGAGGATCCGTTTGGTTCTGTTTGAAGACTTCATTGAAAATGAGAAATAATAAGGTAAAAGCAAGTTATGTAGCCCATTAAACAAACAATGCTGGCTGTCATCCTAGCATTACAATATGAAGCCATAAATCCATTAATCACCTTTTTGCACCTATTTTCAACTCACATTATTGCTAAAAATGTGCATTAAGAGAGCCCCTACTAAACCTTGTTTGCATCTGTGAACAACTCATAATCATTGCTAAAAAATGTGCAAGGAGAGCCCTTAATTGAGCAAAGAACATGACTACATAGGACTTAATGGTAACAGAAAAAGATAAGAAGGGCTTCCAATCATGAATAAATACAAAACTACCTTAACCCTATCATCCCATCTTATGAACAGATATTTTTCTCTAAATCTCAGCAGTAGCAAGCTGCAAGCCAGAACTAAACATAACTTGGTCTCAACAGAATCAAAATTAATAAACAAACAAAAGTCCTGCTACAGATATCACACTAAAAGGGGGTGGCTAACTGACCAAGTACCATGTAAATAAGAATGCCAACAAAAAAAATCCACTATCATAGCCTACCAAAATTTTGAAAAAGAAAACAAACATTAACTCAACCACAGAATTGATCATCAAATGAGACATCATGGTAGTTTAAAGACTTCTTATCAGAGTCAGTCACAATATTTGCATGGACACAGTTAATTCAATAAGAACCTGAGAACCAATTAAAGAGACCTACAAACAAATTCTCATCATCATCATCGAAATTCACTGGAAAACCATTATCAACTCTTAATATTCATCACTATTACGAGACAACCTCCAGCCAAAACTATCACTTTTGTGACATTTTTTTCCACTCTATTTTCCTGAGCTAAGGGAAACAATAAAGGACCCAAACAACACAGTGTGATAAACTGATAATGATACATGGACAGACCACCAACTATACAAAACTTCCATGGGAACTCCACTTATATTGTCCCATAGAACTTGATGCTCAATCTAGATGCCAACATCCAGTCTTCGTCTAAAAAAAAAAACCCCAGACCACCTGCTGGTCCAACAGCTGACTTCAACAAATCTCCACCATGCTTCTAATGTCCAAAGGCATAGAAAGCCATATTCTTTTGAGGCAGGATCATTAGCACTCCTGGTATAATCTCCAAATCACTCGTTTTCCCCCTAGTTATGTGATGAATCGAGTAAGAAGTGTAAAAAAGAATTGATTTTTTTAAGGGAAAATGGCACTACTCTTTTCCATTCTTCGTCCGTAGGGTCTGAATTAAGAGGGGGAAAGGTACCACAGATAATTCAAATAAATCAAATTACTCAAAATAAAAAGGATGAAGGGACTGAAAAATAAAGAGAAAATGACTGACGATGAGAACTTTGATTTGACACCAGGGCCGCAAATTCCCCCAAAGCACAGACAACGAAACAGACTTTCATTAGAACCTTTAGACTAAAATGGAAGCCCAGAACTGAGAAAAACTTAGGTGGAAAAAGCCCCATTTTGTGGTCCGAGAAAAACAACTGTACTAGAAAGTGGGGAAGGAAATGGGAGATGAAAGACAAACAACAGCCAAGCCAATCTTACATAGCTTATATCAAACACTGTAGAGCAATCAAATCCGCTAGTACTAAACTTAAAACTTACGCAACCCAAACACCAAACATTTCCCAAATCAATGATTCAACTCAAAAGAACCCCATGGATCGCACCCCCAGAAGAAACAAAATCAGGATCGATGATCGAACTACCTGAGGAAGCCCACCCACAAAAGAGAAGTAAATCGAAGAAGCAATACCTTGAAGCAATAGTTTCTGAGCGGTTTCATTGGGATCCATTGAGCACTCCTTGAGCATTGTATATATCTCCTCGTCGCTGTGGTTCCCAGCGATCTCTTTGATATTTTGGATAGTTTTACGAACATTGTTAGGGATTGAAACCCTAAAACCGCTACTCATGTTTAACAAGAAGATGGAGAGATAGAGCTACAGGGGAGAGGAGAAAATGAAAGGGAAAGAAGGAAAGCGAACGAAACAAAAGAGCAGAGAAAGAGGAAAAGGGGGAGACGGGTCTCTGGAAAAATAAAGGAAAGAGAGGGGATGGGGTTTTGAATTGATTTGTAAACGAAGTAGAAGAAGACGAAGACGAGACAGAGAGAGAGAGAGAGAGAGAGAGAATTGACTTACGAGAATGGCGATGGCCCCTCCCAGACTGTTTACTGTTCAGAGTTTAGCCATTTAAGTAATTTCTTTCTCATTTTCCTCCGCCTCGTCTCATATACAAACCCCATTCCACACCCTCTCTTTCCTTTGTTTCCTATCTGCACTCTTTTTTATTTTATTATATTACTATTTTTTAAAATTAAAAGGAAAATGTATTTAGACAATGTCTGTCTAGAGTCCTAGACTCCAGTAAGGGCTATTTTAGTGGCCACAGTTCTGCCACGTTGCAGGTTTTAAATAGCTGTGATTTTGTGTAGAGGTGAACATTCAACTTCTTTTAATTTGCTTGTAAAAAAAAAAAAAAATCGTTAAGTTCATGTATCATGCATGTTAAGTTTAATCTGACTGAAAACGAAGAATTTATACATCACTATCCTCAAATCAGAGGTAATCTTTATCATTCATAAGAAATTCATTGATTCAGAAAAAATAATAATAATAATAAAATACTATCTAGTTGCATGGACCCTAAGCTCACATAGGAGGGTAGGAGTGTCAATCCTAAGCCTACACCAATAGGCCTGATTGAACCTGACTCGCTTAAGGCCCGACTTGAATTGGCCTATTTAATAATTGTGTCGGGCTTCAGCCCAGCCCGTTTATTAAACGGGCATTTACGGTGTAGGCCACTAGCCCGTCAGGTGCCCGATCAACCCGACTCACTTAAGAAGCTCGCTAAAACCAACTCATTTAGCTTGACCGACCCGACCCCTTTTAAAAAATAACTAAACACCTATTTTACCACTAATAATACAAAATATGAGTGAATAATATATAGGACTAAAATATCCACATTTTAAATGGGACATTCAATTGTTAAAAATAATGTAATTCTTACAACTTAAATTTTATATATATATATATATATATATCCCTTAGATCTTGTTAAATGGGACATTCAATTGTTCAATTGCTAAAGATATGATTCCCTTGGTTCCGGAGTTGTGAATGTTATCCTCTAGTAGTTTTAAAGTCAATAGTTTAATTCTTTTAAAAAAATATTTTATGGTAGGCACGTTTAGAGCCTATTTAGAGCCTATTTAGAATTAAATATCTTCATAGCCCATTTAAGACCCATTTAAGGTAGCCCGAATGAAGCCCGACACCGACCTACCCGATTACAATAGAACCATGCCCCCCAAATCTAGGCCCGTTTAAGTAAACAGGCGTTTACGGTGCAAGGATTTCACACCATCAGGCCCGATTAAGCCTGATCGAGACCAACCCGACCTGACGAATTAACACACCTAGTTTCTATATCCCTACCCTTATAAAATCACAAAACCATCACATTGGTTCTCGTGCTAATGTAGAGGCTGCACGATTAGGTAACATTATTTTCCTGTATAAAAAACATTATGTGAGTGGAAAACTGCATTCAGCCTTGTGGGAAAGTTTTTCTTATATAAAAATTAAGAACTATTGAGAGGGTGCACGCTAAAAATGAACCGATAACAGATATAGGAGCATGGTTTTAGTGGTTGCTATCAGTGTTTGTTTCAGTCTCCACTTATACTGATCTAAATCGGGGGGACAACCAATAAGGTAATGAAACATGGCATAAATATAAAAAAAAAAAAAAAAAAAGTGAGCCCAATAACAATCCAGGTCGATGGTGCAGCCATAGAATAGTGACACGTGGCATAAATATTAAAATATATGATGAAAATCGGTGTCACTATTATCGATCCGATATTGATACCTCAAACTATTCTCTTAGAGCCCGTTTATCTAGAAGGGAGTTGGGGGTGGAAATATTGTCAATATAGGACCCACATTTCAGTGGAATGAAATACAAGGGAATAAAGATGAGGTAAAGTGAAGAAGTTTTCACTCAGCAACCTTTAGTTGGAGGAGAGAGATGGAGAGAAAAAGAAAACCGATGGATTCCTAGTCGGAGATCAGTTGGAGTTTCTACAGCTTCAAGGTTGGAGAGATTGGTTGTTGAACGCTTTCGAGTATGGATCATATACCCATAAGATAGTCGATTGCAACAGGTAGATAAAAAGCAATTGGTTAAAAACAACAGGGACCCATTTGCTTAATGGCCTCCGTAAAACTCCATTAGCACCCAAAGCTAATAAGGGGAAATATATCTGCAAATCAGATAACATCTAGAAAGTGATTTTGGGGTCTCAAATATACCGAAACCCCCAAATAGATTTTAACAACAACAGTCCCAACACTCGCTGTCCCTATGCTCAATGTTTGGTTGGGGGTGGGAATACCAAAATCCCCAAATCAACAACGACAGTGCTAATTGTAGCACCATGAACAAGAGAGAGATGTAGTGGTGGCAGGGGTGGTTGTGACCTATTGCAACAACGAAAGGGCGACGAAAAGAGTTGGTCAGAGACCTCTTGCAGCGACAACCTTGACGGGGACCTCTTGCAACAACAACCTTGACAGTGACAATGGAGATTTTTGCCAAAATCCGACTATTTGTGAGTGCTGGGTGGGAAAATATGATGTCCACATCGGCCAACAAGAATTATTGGTATGTTTTCTCAAAAACCCACCCTTGTTAAACAAACAATTCAAATCTTGTTGGAGTAGAATAGTTCTTATAGCTATCCCACCCCAACAAAACCTCTCTAAACAAACGTGCCCTTATAAGTTCCCATCAAGATTACATCTTTTATCCTTGTGTTTCACTAGCACTTCAACTATAACCATACTCACTCAACTAAAGTTCTAGTGATTACAACACATATTAACAATGTGATTGGCCTATTACTCTAGTTCAACGATACATAAAGTAAGTCATCCATAAATTATGTATGAAAAAGTCATGTTAGTGGAGCAAGATTGGCTAATTAGATATACATGATTGCATCTTCGTTATTTTTTATGGATACTTTATGAAAAAAAAAAATTTGTGAAGCATCACTTTTGCCTCTCATCCTTTTGAGAATACCCTTTCTTTAAACACACACATGCTTATGATGCAAGGATACTAAAATTAAATTGAAAGTATTAATAATCGAGGGTATTTAGAAGGAAATGTAGTATACTACAAAGAAAAATCATGTCTTAATAATGGAATACGACATTGTCAGTATTACAAAATAAGCACACTTTTAAAATTAATCCTTTTTATACATGCAATAAAGTGTATATATATATACACTGCTTATTGGAGGGTAAAGATTCATGAAGCCAATTCCATTTAATTGATATAAGGCGTAGTTGTTGTTGTAACTATATGTAACTATATGTATGTAATATATATAAACATCAATTTAAAAAAATAGTGTGCAATTAATGTCTAAAACAGTGTGGCAAGTAATGAAAAACAAATCTTACCTAATATATGCGAGATATAGTGGCTGAGATTATCAATGAAGTGATTATTGTAATTGACTTATATACATTATCACTTCAAAACCCTAGTGTAACATGTAAACTGCTAATGCCATTTTTTCATTTGACTAATTGTATTAAATTTTAAGGTGAAAAGTTTTATACTGTAATAGTGATTGAAGAAAAAAAAAAAGTTTTCATGAATACCCTGAGCCCTAAGGTATACATATAACCCTCTTCACCTTAAAATATCCATATTCTTTTTTTTTTTTTTGCTAACAAAGGGTATCAAGGCCTTTGGCCTAATTAGTCCCATGGGCCAGTATTGACCCTAAAACTGCATGAACCGTATTGCTTATTGAGACGAAGGTCCCTTGTCAACTTGGCTACCCTTTGGGGTTTGCACATCTATATTCCATTAAAGTATAAAGGAACAATAGCGATTTGGTCTCAGGAGAGGAAACGGATTATCCAAGAATTGCAAGTGTAGTTCCTTCATGTTCTCTTAGCTCTACCTCACTTGAGTAGTCCAAAGAATAGCCCTAATAAGGATCACACTAAGTTTGGCCCTAATAGCTCAAACCCACCATGGTCTGCCTTAGGCCTTAAGGGCTGAGATTTCTGACTTGAAGAGCGGGTTAAGGTTGAAAAAACACTAATCCTTGGTCAGGGTTAGGTCGGGCCTGGGTTGAGGCCTAGGCCTAGCCTGGCTTGGCCCAACTCAGCCTTGGTTTAACCCTTATTATAATGAAATATGAGCCATTTATTCTTATGGTCAAGTGTCCTGAACATTTATTATTGTGGTGCACTTCATAATTTGAATAGTGTATTAATCATTTTATCTATTGGTGCTTCTTTTATTATTATTGTTTTTAATGCATATAACACAAAATAGCAAAAACATGGTCAATCAAGATTAGCATGCTCATTGCAAGATCAGGGTCAATTCGGGGTAGGTTGGCATGAGCCCAACAAGGTTGGGCATAAGCATGAACTCAGCAAGGTTGGATTAGGTCAGGGTTGAGTTTTGGGGACCTAGGGTTGGGCTGGGGTTTTAAGAAACCTGGCCTAACCCAACTCTGTTTCACCCCTAGATCACACGCTCATTCTCACACTCTATAGTTCCACTAAAACCTAATCACAAACCACACAAAGAGGGGAGATAAACTGGGGATCTCCCTCTCCTCCCTTGCTTTTTATAAAATTAGGTTGCCCACATAAAGCCAACTACCTTATTATGTGTTATCCGGATTCTAAATCCCATAATAACCAAGTTGGTTATTCCATACTATAACAAGTATCATTGTTTGCTACAAAGTGGGAAAAGGTAGGATCTCATTGGTTTTGTTACTTAATCTCAATACCCAACAATACCTATTAATCTTATTAAAGGTATTAATTTATCTAATATATATATATATATAAGATAAATTAATATCATTAACTATCCAAAGTAGAAGATATCCATAACTTAATTCAATTAATTATTAAATATTAATCTCTATACAATATCACATAATAGACTAAAAGACATGCAATTTATTATGGCCAAAATCGAGTCTACCGAACATGCTATTACAAAGATTTTTGTTAGTGATTGGACAAAAATATTTTCGAGACGTTTTAATAGAATTATATTATTTTAAAAAACAATTTGTAAACATTTTACAAGACTATTATCGGATCTTGATTTATATCCATTCATACACATATATTCTCTATTAAGGTAGTGGATTTTGTGTTAAATGTCTTTGTCATTTACAATCATACATCATGAATCTAGTACACCGATACTTAGTAAGAAAGACATCAATCATTGGTGTGCCAAATTCATGATGTGTAATCACACTGATAAGGACCTCTCGTAACAAGGGACCAATAGAATTAAACTAGGGAGAATCTTGTTCTTCATTCATTGGTAGTGACACATACAATACTCTCGTGTGATCGAGTTCAATGTACACATACTGTATGTGCACTCACACTTGTGTCAAATTAGAATTGTCATTCCTAAGAATACATAATATGAAGGTGAGAATTATGTGTGAATTAGCATGAGAATATGCTAGAGAGAGAAGGATTGAGTGAAGGGTTGGGAAGTGCTTACCAATGATAGCCAAGTAAAAAAATAAGTAATGAGAGATAGAGTGTATATCCTCTCCTCTATTCTATCCAAGTTCTCACAAAGATGGAGATTTCTCTGCAGAATTACACTTATATATGGGCAAAGTTCAGATGACTTGAGCAACGATGATGCTTCTTCCTCTTTGTTTTTTTCAAGTTCAAGGTCCTATTGGCCATTACATAGTAGATCAACACATGGGCCAATTACAGACCCCACAGAGGAGTCAATAGGGTCCTAAAGCCACACTTATTTGAAAGCAAGGTCATTGGTGTAAACTAAGCCCCGATGCACTTGAGAGGAGTTGATCAAGTGATCAACCCTTAGGCATGTACTCCATTAAGCATTACCAGATTTGATACAATTAAAAACTATGCACTTTGCAGAGCCGACACCTCTTAATCGGTGGTCTACACTTTTGATAATTTTGATCATTTGATCCACCAAGTCATCTCCATCTCGAGTCATGCTCACTCGAATCACAAAGAAGAGAATATCAAACTCTGTCAATAACAAATGGAAAATTGCCTCAAGATTATTCGCTCACATTATCAAACCACCCATCTCTGTTATATCCTATCAAGATTCCTATCTTCAAGTATGGTGTGACCACTCCTCCCTTTCATATCCTCTAAGGATCTTGCAATTGCGAAGTAATTTTCTCGTTTCTCATTAAGTTCCTAGAATCCTAATAGCAACTTCTTTTCTACCCTTTTAAATTCTCACCCACCCAACCAAATGAAGCACATAGATGTCTGTGAGTGCTGATGGCATGGGGTTGAGAGGGAAAGGGCAAATGAAGGAGGCTATTCAGACTGTAGTGAGGGTCAAGGGTTAAGTATGGGTGCTCTGTCGGTGAAGCGTACTGGGAGTATTTCCATTTGCTACTTTTATGATGGGTGCTCTACCGGTGGCCTCCTTCTCTTCCTTTTTTACGGTATGCGAGGGAAAATAACAAGGCATTCATCTTTGTCAATGCACCATTTCACTCTTTTCCATTTGCTATGTGTTGTATTTATATGAGTATATATATTTTAAATAAAAGTAAAATTTCAAAATAACATATCCCCTAGCCTAGTGTTTACTTTTACTTTTGAGTTCAAAAGTGTTGGAGGAAAATTTTGAATGAAAATTCAAACGCCTTGAGCAAAAGACAAAGTATTTAGTCCCACATTCGTTTGAGAGGAGAGGAAATGTAGGCATATATATAGACTTATTTCTTAAGGGTGCAAACCCTTTGGAAATGAACTCTCTCCATTGTCATTTGTGTGGGGGTTTCTAGGTGCTTTTGAATTCCGCATGCCAAGTAGTGCCTAGTCAGTGTGGGCCGGGCTGTGATGTGGCTGTGGGTGTAGCTGAGGTTGGGGTTGGGGTATGGGTGTGGATAAAGAGGTTCTTATCTTTTTGCTACAAATTTGAATAAAAAAATAAAATATGTATAGACACTTTTGTTACACGTACCCACCCATATAAAGGTACTAGGGTATATACGCATATGTATAGGTGTCTATTCATAGATAGGCACCTATATACATGTACAGGTAGGTGTCCCTATGTAGATATGAACCTCTGTTCGTGTATAGGGAGGTGTCTATATGTAGACAAGTATCTTTGTACATGAACAGGTAACACCCATACACACATATTGTTTTTTCTCTCTTGTTTTACCAATTATATAAAACCATATGTTTAAAACCGTGCTATGTACGTGTACATGTACTGTATTGATAGAACAACGTTTTTTGCAACTCTCTCTCTCTCTCTCTCTCTCTCTCTCTCTCTCTCTCTCGTGTTTTTGAGAAAAAAAAAATCTCTGCAATGTGCTGCCTTACTACTCTATTTGATTTCTCTCTCTTGCTTTACCAATTATATAAAGCCATATGTTTAAAACCGTGCATGGTGAGCCTAGCCTGACTCTCCTAAAGGATCAAAGTCAGTGTACAGTCAAATTGCGATTAGTGTGTGTGTGTGTTTTTTAATCCTAGAGGAGGAACACAAGTATCCACAATTGTAATTCTGTAAGGGGCGTTTCAGACTTTAAGGAGAGTGTCTGCTAAGATACGACTCAACCAATTTGGTTCACTTGCTTCAACAATCAGTGTGGGTATTCTTCAGCAATTCATCTACTTCAACCATGGAATACATCTCAACAATATAAGTATTGTAATTCATATTTCGGGTACTTCTTTCTAACACTTCACGACAGTTAATATGACCGTTGGTAATTTCCTTCATCTTTACTTGAAAAAGTCATACCAAAATTGATGAGGTCATTTTTATAAAGCCCTAAACATCACTCCATTCATACAAAACAATTTGAATTTATAAACTTCCTTAAAGTTTGACAAAAGTCCTTCAATATTCATTCGTATCCCACTGGTCCCTACAAAACAAGCATGGCTTCATTCAAACCTCTTTTGGTAGTGCTCAATTGCACATTGGAAAATTGGACTCATCATTAATGGGTATATAATTTGGACAATTGATTCCCGAGCCTCAACCCAAAATCAATTATAGACATTTTTCTTTCACCAATAGTACCAATAGTGAATATGGAATCCTTTCATCAATTATTTTGGGTGGTTGGATGGAACCTCAAACCATTTAGACTATAATGTACAAAGAGAAGATGTACTATATAATGTACAAATAGAAACTAAATAATTTTCATAACCACAGACCGTACAAAGAGAAATCGAATAATTTTCATAATCTCAATCCAAATTTATTTTGGTTTTATTCAGTTCCTATTTGGTATCATTAGGCTTATATATATAATCTTGGCAATTCCTTTCAAATTCGTTTTAAGTAGAATAACATGTTGAAACAAATGAAGTTGGGAGAGAAGTTGCGACCTCTTGAAGATACAGTCACACAACATCAAATTTGCTACATTTCAACTCTTTTCACACAACTCAATTAAAAACTCGTAGTAGTTAATTGGGAAAATTACATGTTTACTCACTTTTGGGTTTCCCTTTACAAAACTACCCACAAAAAGTTTTGGTCAACAAAAATATCCAAAATTAGGTTTGGATTTACAAAACTACCCACCAAAAGTTTCAGTTAACAAAAATACCAAAAATCAAGTTTGGGATTTTCCCTAATTAATTTCACACACCTCAAGAAAGACACGTAATTTGTAGGATTTAATATGGTTTAGGTTGAGTTCGATTTATAGACCGGTTCGGTTCAACTGTCCAGTCCGATTCTTAGTGGACCCCACCCCCACCCTAAAATGGCGGTGGGATCCTATACACGCGATGAGAAATTATCTCCATTTTGTAAGATTTTTAACGCTGGGAAGAGTTGCACGTGACCGCTTTTATCGTCACGTCTATAAATTTCGTTAACCCTAATTTTACTTCTCTGGGAAACAATTTCTAGTTCTCTGGTAGCCTTTTCCTCATATAGCCGGCTGGTAGCGAAGACCAAAACCCTAACGCTATATCGTTTATAGTAATTTAACCTACAATCTCTTCACTTGTTGTCTTCTTCGGATCTCTGGTTTGATTTCTCGGAGATCAGGTGAAGTAAGAAGTCATGGGATCGAAACCGAAGGGTGATTCTTCTTCCGATAACCCGAACACAGGAGAGGGAGCGAGTCCTGGGTTTGTTTTCTACTTTAGATCTCTGGTTTGTTGTTTATTATTTCTTTTCGGAGCTTCACTCATTCTGGTTTTCCTTCCTCTGCTTACTGCAGAAAGATTTTTATCGGGGGGCTAGCTAAAGATACAAGCCTAGGTATGTTTTTTCCATTTTTTCGTTGTTCCTTTTGTATTTTAGTACTTACCATCATTATCTCCGGTATATGTACAATTTTGGTTGATTGGAAACAAGTACCTTTCAGATGTGATGGATGATTATGTCTTTCTACATTTGATGGGTATGGGATTCTCGCCATTTTGGTGAAACTGGATTAGGGTTTTGGTTTTATTTCTATTTATGTGGTAGGATTGTTTTCTGCATTATTTCTAACCTAATGAAGATAGCTGGCGATGTAGTGTTTTGATTGACAGTTTTATGGCTTTGTTTTGTTTCTTCTAACGGAGGTATTTTGTTCATGATATTTTTCTTCAGCGACGTTTACCAAGTATTTTGGAAAATATGGGGAGATAACCGATTCGGTTATAATGAAGGATCGATATACGGGGCAACCAAGAGGCTTCGGTTTCATAACCTATGCTGATCCATCCGTCGTTGACAAGGTTATTGAAGAAATCCATACCATCAACGGAAAACAAGTAAGCACTCCCCCCCCCCCCCCTTTGTGTTGAGGGGCTTCCCATTATAGTTGTCAAGGCGATCCAAGGTGGCGGAGGGGTGTCTAGGCGCGCTTAGGTGACAAGCGCTTGCTAGGCATTGCCCGAGCAACCAAGGGGCCAAAGTATTATTTTTTATTTCCTCGTAGAAAACATTATTTAGTATGCTACATATACCTGATATCATAAAAAATCAACTTTAAGCCACATTAAGTCATGAAAAATAAACTTCAAGATGCACCAATTCATAAAAAATCAACATTTGGAGAAATGTTCTTGTTCTTTGATAAGTTTGAATGGACAAATGATTTTGTTTTTATACGGGACTTTTTTTGTATTAAGTAGATTTGAAGTCATGGAGGATTGAATTTTTTAACTATGGATTGGAGGGCTGGGTTTGTTAGGCAGCCTGGCTTGTCATATGGGTAATTGCGAGTTTTTTTTGCAGTTGTGTTACTGAAAAAGCTATTTGGCATTCCCTTCTTAGGAAAGAAGTAGAAGGTTTGGGCATAATGTGTTTTTTGAAGAGTGGACGTTTGTTTCGTCGATTGGAGGGTTAGATGGTGGCTAGTTGGATTGTGATTGGTCTCTCCTAGATTTTATAATTATTATTATTTATTATCAACGGATGGCAGGTCGCAGGTTTGGTAGTCTGGCCATTTGAATGATTTTTGTTTGTGATCAAGGTTAGTAATTGGCGAAGAGAGAGAAGACCTCTGAGGGAAGGTAGGACGAACCTTAGGTTCAGGCTGAACACCTCATACAGGATCCCAAGTCAGCCAAAATAGAAAATTTAACAATGTCAACCTTCTCAGATGAAGTTAAACTATAGCAATCACTTGCAAACAATTAGGATAAATGATCCTCAGAATACAGCATATCTAAAGGTCAGATTAAGAGTAATCAAGAATAGTCCAATTTGATACAAAAATTGAGGAAACATGAGAAACTTACTCTTGGCTGGCTAATTCAAACCCCAAATCTGGATAAAATCTAATATTTTTTATTTAAGTTAAGGAAATCTCAGGTCTGGTTCAGAAAACAGACAGAATCAAGAGAAAATTGATACAGAAAATCAGAAGATCTGATCTGATCAAAATCTGGTCAAAGGTCTCTCTTATGTAGATCTTGAATGCCCCCAAAAGAACCCCTTGATCCGATGGACATCAGTCTCAGGTGAGTAATAAAATCTAACAGCAAATAGCTCTAAAAACAGAGCACACTTATGGTTATTTAGGCCCTTCTCAGGTATGAAACTATAAAATCAGAATAACAGGAATAAATTAACTGTTCTCAGGTGTTCCAAGCTAACTGAACTTAAAATACAACTAAATTAAAAGACTAGCTAACCTAATGAGGCAAATCCCGTATGCTTACCTTCTACCCATGTTTTAGGCCCATTAATGTGGGACATTACAATGAAAACACATGGGATCAAATGCCCAACACATACATAACCCAACCCAAGGGTTATTTCTAATAAAATAAGCACATTCATGTGAGTTATCTGCATCAACTTGTCAGTCCACTATGTACTCCAACTTAACAAATAGAAATTTATTTTATCCATGGATTCCCAGAAACATGTTTATGGTTCTCTAAGAGTTCTTTCTACTATGAGTCCCAATTTAATTGGAACAGTTAGGCCTGTATATGCTACAGATCATCTGGTTGCCTAACAAGGTGCTCCTAGGCATCATCCAGTAACTTCATAGGCCAGTCCATAATTGCTTGCGTTGTGACATTTAAAGTTTAGCACTCTAGAGATTTTTTTTTTTAATGCCAAAACATGCCCATATTACTCCTCAGATGCATATCACAATACCAGATAATAAATGAAACATGATTTAGAAGATTTTAATATGGTATTAAAAGATATAGTGCACATGCTCAAATCAACAGATAAAAGCAGGTGAATAGAGACTTGACATTAAAACATGATAGTGTTTAATGTAGGAGCAGAGTACAAGAAACTGACCCCCACAGTTTATAATCCCAAACAAGACAAATAGGACCAGGAAGCAAAGAAATAAGACCCTCAGATAAACCCCTAAGGATACAATACCAATATCGGAGCAAAACTAGCCCAAAACCCAACCCGGTAGGAGAGAGAAAGACCTCTTATAGAGCGAGAGAGAGAGAGAGAGAGAGAGAGAGAGAGAGAGAGAGAGAGAGAGAGAGGTGTGGCCAGGTCTGTAGGGCTCCAATTGAGTTGTAAATTTGGTCAATTGTAGGGCCCATGGAGGATACAAAAACCCCCAAATATGAAGAGTTTCTGACTGTTGGTTTGAGAGTTATTCGCTTTCTTGATTTTAGACCTAGGAGAGAGAATGAAAAGGATTTTGTGGGAGCAGAGATATAGCATAGATTTACCTAGGGAGGGAGAGAAATCGCATAAAGGGGGAGGAGAAGAATCATTCACTCAATTCATCATTCTTTAAATTTGTAATTATGAGTACATATGCTCATCTATTTAAAGATGGCAGAATAGCAATTCTATCATAACTAGGAGCTAGTTTCCAAATAGGACTAGACACTTGTAGCAAGACTTGGACTCATAATAGGACTAGGACTATAACTCCAACATGGAGTAGGTAACTAACTAACCTAAACTGGCTAATAAGTGCAATAACAAAGGCAATAGACTCAAAACATGACTCTAACTAAACTAATGAAGTAGATCCTGTTTTCCTACTTGCTACCCATATTTTAGGCTCATTAAAGTGGCTTATTACAAAGAAAACCCATGGGATCAAAGGTCCAACACATACATAATTCAACCCAAGGCTAATAAGCCCATCAAGTGGCTAATAAGCCCATTAAGTGACTTATCTGCATCAGTGGTAGTAGAATAAAACTACTCGTACAAATAAAAACCAATAACAGCAAAGTAAAAGCATCTCTATTCAATGCCACATGATTGTATGTCTCCTATCTAGGTTGTTGTCTCCTTTGGTGCCTTGAAATCTTACGAAGTTTTAATTAGATGGAGAAAATCCCAGTGGTTGTATATCTGGTTGACTAATTCGTTTAACTTTCCTTCACTGATTTACATATCCTTCTATTACTGATGACATTTTAACCATAAAATTTTGTAATTTCACAAGCACTTGTGTGACACTGTTTGGGTTTTAGAAAACTGTCAGAAAGACAAACTATAAATACTGTTCAATTAAACTAGTTCCATTGCTCAAAGTTGGATCTACATCATCAGGTTGGTTTTCTATTTCAAATCAACGTGCCCTTTACTTTGTCAGAGCAGTGTTACAAAGTTGAGATTTTCCTAAGATATTTTCCATTTTGATTGTGATAACTATTGATCACAATGTTCAATATGGCTCCTTTGCCGTTGACATCTGGTACCAAATCAATATCTTATGGTTTTCATTGTCAACCTGGGACTGCTGATAATATATTTATGCGAGATGCTTTTACCCTATCCTAGAAATGCTTCAAAATTTTTATTTTTGAAATCATTTTGGAGCTGACAGGTGGAAATCAAAAGAACCATTCCGAAGGGTTCCTTGCAGTCAAAGGATTTTAAAACAAAGAAGATATTTGTTGGTGGGGTGCCTACAACTGTCACTGAAGGTAAGTTGTCCAAAGCTTATATATATATATATATATTTTTTTTTTCTTTTTTTCAGTAGTATATATCATCTGTAGTAATTGACGCTGCAATTCTTGCACTTTCTCCTGAACAGATGAATTCAAAAATTTCTTTTCCAAGTATGGGAAGGTAGTGGACCACCAGATTGTACGTGATCATGCAACTAACCGTTCTCGAGGATTTGGATTTATAATCTTTGACGCTGAACAAGTTGTAGATGATATGCTAGCGAAGGGTAATATGATTGATATGGAGGGTACCCAGGTGAGTTCAGTGGAATGGTGGTTCCCCAGAAAACATGTAGATGGATGTGGGTTTGTTCCATGTCACAGATTATATACACTAAGATTTTCAATGTTATACATAATGAATGATGACTTTTTTTTAAGTTTGTATTTCTTACTGTTGTTGGGATCATTTTTCTTTTTTTGGTAATTCTTTAGGCCGATATCAGTACAGATTATGTAGAGTTTCTAAGGCCAAGGTTGTCAACATAATTCTAAGTTTGCAGAACATAGGTTGACTTGCTTGCTTTGTTGTAGGTGGAGATCAAGAAGGCTGAACCAAAGAAACCCTCAAACCCACCACCTCCTGCATTTGGTAGCGATTCTAGGGGTCATTCTTTTGGTGATCCTCTCAGTGGATTTGGTGACACATATAGTGGTTTTGGTGGTGGTTTTGGTGCTGCTTCCTATAGGACGCCTGGAGGTCTTGGTGGTAGACTTGGTGGTTATGGGGGGTATGCTGGTGGAGGCGGAGAATTTGGTGGTGGTTATGGGAGTTTTGGCAGCAGTGGCCTAGGTGGGTACAGGGGAGAGTCCTCCCTTGGTTATTCTAGTCGCTTTGGATCATATGGTGGGGGATTTGGAGGGGGTTATGGTGGAAGTGGCTTAGGTGGTTATGGACGAGGAGGCGAAGGTTATGGAGGCTACGGCGGTTCGGGCTATGGTGGTGGTTATGATTCTGGCCCTGGTGCCAGTTATGGTGGGTCAAGTGGATTATATGGAAGTAGAGCAGGTTATAGTGGCAGTAGTAGGTACCATCCTTATGCGAGGTAGAAAAGATGCATGGAGTTGCAGTTGCTTAAGCTTCCTTCTAGCAGTACCACATGGTGGCCTCTAGTTTTTCGTGTATTACATCTTGTGGCAGGATAGATACTGGCTTGCAGGTGCTAGAAGTGCTAGAAGTATGTTTGCTTTCCTACCAGAGGGTGTTCATCTAGAAGATCAAGGAGATTGTTGCTAGTTTTGTGTTTTGTTTCTTGGTTATCTGTATGTCCTACATAAACTTTAGATGATCCATTTAGTGTTTTGTGTCGGATCGGTAGAAGACATTAGATTGGTATTGAATTTAGTTTGTTGTAGATTTAAGCATTTTTATAGAGTTTGTTGCATTTAAATTATAGTTTGATCTTAAGATAGACTTCTCTTCCTTATGAAATAGTTAGCTGCTAAAAGATTATTTGGTTAAGTTTCCATTTAGTTTCTAGACGTATTTCTGGTTGAACAGGTACTTGACTTTGTTAGTGTATATTAAGCTCTAATCTCTGGCTTTGTGACTTGTTAGTTTTACCTGTGATATGATGTTTAAGGGTGCGATTCCTGATTGTGCTTCTGGAGTTGTAACAAGCAATGTGTCTTGTGTCATGTTGTCAATTAGTGACACCTGTATCTGTTTGCAAGTTTTCTTTCTCTTGTTGTGCTGTACATGGAGCGGATACATTTGTGCTTTGTCCAGACATCTTGGATTAGAAAAAGAAGACCTGTAAAAATGATGATTATGCATAAGAATGTGTAGGGGAGACGTTTCCTGATGACTCCCTATGCTGTAATTGTGGCGCTATTGTTGCGATAATCATTCTCTTCAGTCAATGGGTTGGTTACTCTCTTTGCATTTTGTTAGGCCGCAGTGCAATTGTTTAATGAACGTGTGCCATGGCATGGGCATAGAAAAAGGGTGACAAACTTATTGACATCGTGAGGGGTGTTAATAAGAAAATCCCTAACTTAAGCCGTGAGATAAATAGATTTTATAATTTCTGTTAATAAAAAAGTAGAATTATTCACTAGAAGAAAATATATAGCAAGAAGTTAAAGATCAACCGGATATAGTTAAGGAAGAAGGGATACAATTAGGCATTGTCTTGTTTGTTTGGTTGTAAATTTTTTTATGGAATTGATATTTTATATGAAAATCTCTCCCATGTAAAATTTCATAAATTTGAATCTCATTTTCGTATTTTACTTTAAAACGAGGGTAAAATTTCAGTGTGTCGGAGATTTAAATGTTCCCTGTACTTGGGTTGAAATCAACCGTTGATTAAACCTTATTAAGTCTTGTCTGTTGAATTTTTTATTTCTATTAGGTTGATACCGATTATTACAGTTTTATTTTTATTTTGTTATATCTCAACTCTTATCTTTTGTGACTTTAATACGACTCCCATTTGAACATGAGCCGGTGACCTCTCGCTGCAACTCCTCCCTCCGCCGGTGACCTTCCTTCTTTCAACGTCGTTTTTTCTTCTCCCCTCTCCACGTATTGACAAGAAGTCATCGATGATTATTTCCATCAGTATAGATGTTGTATTTTGTTGCTCGGAGTGGAACTATCAATAAAATAATATTTTTATAGATTATTACCATTTAAACATATTTATATACGACAATTAATGTTGTAAAAAGTAGATTTGACATAGACCATTCACATCAAGAGGCATTGCTTGCTAAAAACTTATAAAAAAAATATAATTAAATATAAAGATTCCTAGAAGATATTATAGTTTATGCCGTTGAATTCTTGGACGTTGCAAAATATTCCTAATTTAAGCTTATGTGACAAGAAATAGAAGGAAACAGACATTCCATTTATTCTCTTCTTCTTCTTCTTCTTTTATAAATTCTGCACCCTAAGATCATTTGGTTTAACTTAAGCTTTCAGTTGAAAAGAAGAGAGAACAAAAGCAAAGTAGCTTAAATAGCCACGAGTTGCATGATCTTCTTTTTGGTTATAGTGATTTCCACTGAGGGGGCTCGATTTGATGCAGCTCGATATCATAGTCCGTCTTGTTGTCCTGACATCATCTATTGTTGTCAACTCTCGCTTGAAGGAGCCATAAAGTCTCGAAAGAATAAATCAAATGTTAGCTAGCTCCTTCACAATATTTAATGCTTGGTAGTTTGTTCATGCTATTAAGTTTTACTTATCTATAACAAGTGGAGGAGGTGCATTGTGGCTTTATAATTATCTTTTTAAATAATAATAGTATTGAAAATCATATTTGTTCCATGGTATGTCTCTCTCTCTCTCTATATATATATATATTCATATTTATCATATGAGCAAGAGTTTGCAGCCGGGTAACATATTTTGTAGTTTCTCTGGTTGTGGAAAATTTATTTGGATCGATCTAGTGACTCCTGTGTACATAAGGGTAATTTAAGGATTTTTAATACCAGAGGCGAAGAAGAGGTAAAAGTTAAAAATATTTTTTTTTTTGAGGGGGTCAATGTAAAAAAGATAGATACAAAGGGGAAGAAGCTAAGGGATTTACGTACCTGAACAAGCCTTTTGGTTACAACAAGATGCACTCTAATTAATATTATTTTACATTCATAAGATTACAATGTTTTCATGCCCCCAAGAAAAAATGTGATATTACCAATATGGATGGGATTTTAACTACTAATAATGCCTTGTCCTAAATGTATACACACTGCGCACAAATAGGAACATTTTAAATCCACCAACCCCTTTTCCCCCACCCTCACGCCCATACTCGGGTCTATTAGGTCTTCCAGTCTTTTGTATTGTGAAATCATGTGTTCCATCAAAACATTGACAAGTTAGATGATGAACTATTTTTAGTTACTTACCTAGCCTTTGAATCATGACTGACTATAGAAGTAAATACACATTTCGGTCAAAGAAAGAAGGGATAAAATGTTTAAGTAATACATATTAAATTTACAGAGTTCAAAATTAAAACCCAACTAAAAGATAAGTCATAAGCTTCTTGGGATTGGATCTTGCAAGGCTCTACATGAGACAGAAAATAGGGTAAAGGGTAGATTGACAAGGCTTCAATTCTTCATCATAGTGCTCGGCTCCTGCTTTGCTTACTCTATTATCCCAACCTCATGCTTTCATTTGTTGTAAGCTCAAGTCAATCACCATGTCATCCTTTCTGGTACTCCAGTCTACCCCGTAATTTGTTCACTTGAGGGTTCATACCTTGCACTTTATGTTGCAGTCCCAATCATGTATTGGACCAATGCCTTTCAAGTCAAGAGGTTTCCAATCTTTGCAAGCTACACATTTGATGAATCTAGATACCACCACAAATCTACAACATCACACGGATCTTGAACTGGAAGAGTTTCACTTTCGATCAACAACCCTATGATAGCTTCAGCAAAGTCTATCTCAGTGCCATTTTAGACTTACCTTGTATGCTTGAGTATTTCATTTCAGATTAATCTGTGAAGTGATATGGCCAAGATCATATATATTAGTGTCCATTTGAAGTCCCCTACCAAACCAAGAGTCATCTTCACCTCCTTATAATTATCATTCTATTAGATAGTTTGAAAAATGGATTGCTGGATGATACATTCATCAAATTCTCTCACAAAGTATTAATATTCCATTTACTATTTACCAATGCTTTCTGTACTAGCATGATAAACATCAGTCACAGTCCAGAAAACTAAAAATAGAACTTTACAAATATGATAACCATCACAATTTGCTCAAATGGACTGGATGAAATGCTATACCTTCCCTACAGCTGATCAGAAAACTAGCATGAGAATTCATATGAAGGATTTGAAATTAAATAATGACAAAGGAAGCTCAAGAGTATTTCTGAGCAGGCAGCCAAGTAATCACAAAATTTAAAATACAAATCTCATGTTGCTGGGGTCAAAGATTTAGTTTGCAAAGTTAATAACAGTATCATTCTTACCTGAGATTAAAAAAATTGTTAGACAACTGGTTAGGTTTAAACCAATCAGAATGCATAGATGTAGATCAAAATTGACATTTGATAGGTAAAGGAAACTATTTGTGTGTGGAAATACAAACTACTAAATTGTCAAGGCAATTATAATTCTATGCAAAGCACAAGCTTAAATTCTAAAACAATAATCCAGGGATGATGATAAACTCATCCACATGCCCTTCATCTTCTAAAATGCTACCGCCCCAACATAACAATCACAATGGAAGAAGTGAATAACCCAAAGAAACTATTATATTTACCTTACATTGAAAAGGGCGATATGGGAGAGACTTGCAGCTAATGCCGAGATCCATGTGTGACATTGTAGTGGTTTCTAGATTCATCAAATATGCGGCTTGAGAAGATTGGAAACCTCTTGGCTTGAAAGGCATTTCCAACAAATGAAAGCATAAGGTTGGGATAATAGAGTAAGCAAATCATGAGCCAAGGACTACAATGACGAATTGAAGTTTGTCAATTTACCCTTTACCCTATCTTCCGTCTCATGTAAAGCCCTGCAAGATCCTATCTTTCGTCTCAAGTAGAGCCCTGCAAGATCCAAGCCCAAGAAGGTTATCACTTACCATTTCTCTCTCTCTCTCTCTCACACACACACACACGCACACAAATAACTAAAAAGGAGGCGATCAGAATATACATTACAAAACCTTCTGAGAATTGAAAATGAAAAAAAAAAAAACACTCTAGCAGAAGAGGCAAACAAGAGGGAAGTGGGAAGCCATTGTCTTAATTGAGTAGAATTTGGTTCAGCCTATTCTACCGAACACAGGGGGCCAAAATGGAAAGTCCGGATCCTCTCCTGCAACCCTCTGCTGTCCTGAAAACCCTCCCCACCCACCCACCCCTGCTGCTGTTCTGCGGCAGTATACGTTGATCCTCAGCCCCGTGGACTCTAGTCCACACTCCACACCCATCGCTCCCTGCTCCACTACTCTCCATAGCAGCCCCTGCCATCTTCTTCTTCTTCTTCTCCCTCTCCACCGGGGCTCCCATCCATCACCACTACCTCTACGACCACTACCCCCTCTACAAACCCCTCCCTCCGCAATAGCTGGCTGCTGCAATCACGCGCCCAGCTCTGCACCCCCCACAAGCCCTCTCTCCCCTGTCCCCGCCCCTTTCTTCCCTGCAACCCCACCCCCGCCCAGCCCTGCCCTCTGTTCCGCAACCCTCCACCCTACCCACAACCCCAACCCTTGCTTCTTGCCCTGCCCTCCACCACCTCTATAAGCTACGAGAGTGGGAAAAATAAAGAAGAGAGAGAAAAAAGGAGAAGAAGCCGAAAGAGATTGACGAACTGAAACACGCCTTTCATGAGGTTCAGAGTCTCCAATCACAGAGAGGCCTCAGTTCTTTCTCTTCTTTTCTATCCATCTCCGTCTATTTCTCTATAAGCTTAAACAAAACGATTGAAAGGCAAGTGGGGCGGGGGAAAAGGGGGCAGAATAAAGAAGATAGATAAGAAGGGGAAGAAGCTAAGGGATTTACGAACCTGAGACATTCCTTGTCTTGCATGAGGTTCATAGTCTCCATCCACAGAGGGCTTGCAAAGGACCCAACCAAGCTAAGGGATCTAATGTTAATATGTTCAATTATCAACTGTCTTAACAGACTAGTAAGTAGTAATATAGGGAACCAAAACCACAATGATATCTTACCAACTTGCCAGGAACTAATTAAAGAAGAGCAACCCCCCCCCCCTCTCCAAGAGCTTGTAAAATATGAGAGTTATAATTGCATGAATCCTTTTCCGGTTGATCTTAACACAAATTCAAAAATGCTATTGAAACATTGATGGTGTGATGAAGGTATATAGGATGGAACGATATAGATATAGCATATCAATTCAATGATTAATGTTCATAAGATTTAAAAATGTCGGGGAAAAAGTCTGATAAATGATGGGTCATATGGTCGAGAATTGAGCTGTATAGTAGCAAGAAAATTATCCCATACAAGAATCTAACAAAACAAATTTGTAATGGTACAACTTGGGTGTAACTTGAATGGCTTATTAAAAATAAAATAAATAAAGACAAAAGATGAATTAACAATAAAGAATAAAATATTTCCAACCAAACAGGTTTGAACTTGTTTAGAAAATCTTAAAAATGGTGTATTCAATGCACGAGGCTTCCACATATGTAAAGTCCAGGAGTGAGAACTATGCCACTTTACCTTGAAAATGTCAAGAGATTGTTTCGATCACTTGACGATCAAGTTTGGTGGAATAATTATTCAGTCTTTTGATTTTACTTGTGGTGATTGAGTGAATGATATAAAGTACGTCATGGGTTGCATGATCTTAGAAGTGGAAATAGGTAAGCTCCAGTTAGATTGCACCCAACCTACTTATCGGATTGGGTTAATCATGGGCAAGAAAGAACCCCCAAAAAGTTTGATGGGTTCCAATTTGGACCATATGATGAGCCAGATTAATTCAGCTAGACAATTCGGCCGAGGTCTTAGGATACTAGCTTGATTAGGGGTTTGGAACCGAGAGGGTATATATGGGCTTAAGATTTAAAATAATTGGTTAGATTGGATGGGATGAGTAATGTATATTGATTGGGGCAAGCTTTCTTCTATGGCCCGCATAATTTTGCCACATGGCAACGTGAAACATGATTAGAATAACATGGCACCCAACTACTCCTAGCAGCCATTAAGGAATCCTTGGCTGCAAGCTCCTTTCTTATAATTAATGTAGAAGCCTGTATCAGCAATAAATAATTGTAGGGATATGGGAAGAAGAACAGAGCTGGGAAAATTTTCTCATTTTTAAGAGGTTTCCAAAGATGGCAATCTCTGCATAGTTACTTCACAAAGCAATCTAATTAAAACTGGCACATGCTCATCTGCTTCAAACTTCAACACACACGTGTATATATATATATATATATATATATATATAGAGAGAGAGAGAGAGAGCATTGGGTGGGGACCGTGGGGTTGATTGAGGGTAGAAACTTGGAACAACGTACTACTGACTTTTTCTCAGATGGGAGAAAAGTAATAAAAGTGGGAAAAAAGTAAGTGCACAAGTAGCACAAGGCATTCCATAGTTGGAGGTAGGGACCAAAAAGTAAAAAGGTTTAGATTCCTGAAAAAGAAAAAGGTTTTCAATTCCCAGTTGGTAGAGAAAAGAGTGTCTGGTGCTTTGTTAGTTGAAACGGGAACTGTAAAAAAACATTATTTGGTACGGGCATGTTTTAAACAGATCAAAATGTGAACGGCACAGTAAAAAATACAGTCAAATACAAAAAAAATGGGAAAAAAATAAAAAACGAACGGTACGTGTTTTAAACGTTTATATTTAAATAATACGGTGTAAAAAAAAGGGCAATATATAAACATAAATTGACATAATAATTCTCTAAATACCTGGATAACAATCAAAATAAATATAGATAATATCCATATTTCAATTCAAATTCTAAACCTATTATGTCATGAAATAACATCAAAAATATATCCATCCAAAGATTAATATAAGATCCAAAATACACCACTCAAATATCCAAAATACATCATTTAAATATCCAAAATCATCATCCAAACTACATAATCCAAAATGTATCATCCAAATTACATCATCCCATTTCATTAAAAAAAAAAGCACAAGTGTATCATAATATAGAATTAGGTTGATCATGAATAGGTTCAACATATGTCTCTTCAAGTCTCTCTGTCTCCAACTCAATGTTTACATCAGGCAAATCACCAAGTTTCTCTAGGTCAATAGGTTTTGTATCCTGAATTGCTTGGCTTTCATATTTCTCCTTCATCAAAGAATTCATTCTAATGTATACCAAATCTTCTAACATTTCTGGAGTTAACCTGTTCCTCTTCTTTGTTTGTGCAGCGTCCCAAGCACTCCAATTCCTCTCTCAAGGAGAGGAACTACAAGGTTGGCTTAAGATTCTACAAGTAACCTTCTGAACCACAGGAAGACAACCACCCATATATTCCCACCAAATCCCTACAAATTAACACAAGTAAACACATATCAAATTAACACAAGTAAACACATATAAGGATGATATACAAATAGAAATATAAACTTAATTAACTAACAGACTTACTTGGATGGTTAGTTTTCATTAAAGACTTTCCTGTGATATTGAACAAATTTGGGCTCCTCATTCGATACTCAACCATTTCTGCAGTGAATTGCCCATGATCTTCTAGAGGAACCATGGTTGCCACAATACATTCTTGAGCTTGCACAATTGTATTTGTCTCAATAAAAAGTCCACCATCAAACAAATTATTAGGATTTAAAGCTGCAGCAAGCACATGAACAGGATGAATTATATTCTTTTCCACCCTTGTATCAAACAAATCCAATATGGTAAAGCACTTTACTCCATCACTCTCCTTTAACTTCCTCAATTTTTCTTTTGCCCTAACAGTTGTTTCATACAAGTAACATGCAGTGGAACCATCTGAATCAACATGGCGAAGAATCCTAATGAGAGGATCCATAAAAGCAATAACCTCCTTTGCCTCTTCCCAGAATATGTCAGATTGAATTATCCTGACAGTTTTTAATGATATTTCAACTCTATTGCAATGGAAGCCTCTCCATTCAGATAATGCAACCAATTGCCTTAACTCATTCTCAACTACAATAAGAGATTGGAGCATTAAAAAATTAGTAGCAAACCTTGTCTTGCAAGGTTGCTTAATCTCTTTGGCATTTGTGAATTCCCTCATTAAGGCTATAATAGTTGTGTGCCTGTGCATTTAATCCACTACATGTTTACCATCATCAATAATTTTCCTCACCCATCTAACATGCTTATGGATATCCTTTAAAAGCAAATTAATCCCATCTGCAACACAATTTGTCCGATACATGTGAGACCATTTTCCAATCAACATATCACCACAACAATTATAGTTAGCACCATTATCTGAAACAAATTGCACAACATGTTGTGGTCCAAGCATTTCAATAACATTAGATATTTCTCTAAAAAGATATCCAGCAGTAATACTATTTGAACCACAATCAATACACTTCAGGAATAGAGCCCCACCAGGAGAATAAGTTATCACATTGACCCAAGACCTCTTCTTTAGGTCAGTCCAAGAATCAGACATTATTGTGCAACCTGTGCCACCCCATGTTGACTTTATGTTGCTCACATATTCCATGATCTCTACCTTAGCTTCAGGAATCAAACGGGTACGAAGAGTAGAGTAACTAGGAATAACAAAACCCTGACCATAGGCACAAGCACCTTTCATCATTTGAATAAAAGATTCTATCTGAATAACATTGAAAGAAATGTTATTCTTAACAAAAAATTCTCCTATCATCTTTTCTAATGACTTCTTGTCTTGTTTAGCAGCCAACTCTACCATTGTGGTTTGATGAATGCTCCTACAAAGAGAACTTGTGGAGCCAATTCCACTTTCTAGGGTCTCATTCGTCCTTTTCTTTTTAGATGCACTCAAATTCATTTCTGCATTGGCTTCAGCTTGAACATGATCAGGGACTTTTGTACAAATTTGAACATCATGGCCAGTCAAGCAAGCCAAATGAGCTTTCACTCGAGTAACACTACCAGAGTAGTCAAGTTCACAATAATTGCATTTAAAATGGCTCGGCCCAAGTTGTTGTACATGTTCCCAAAACTTATCCTTTTTTTCTAACCATTTTTCAGTAATATCAAGTACCTACATAATATGCAATCAAATATTTATTCAAATTTAATATATATGATGAGTACATATGAGAATTGAGAATAAAGAATTAACGATTAACAATCAAATATTCATTCATATTTTAACAAAGTATACTAAATTGTGGAACAAAGTGATTCTAATTTACCAAATAATTTCTGCAACTGAACAGAGAGAAACCTTTTCTCCTATATAACCCAGAAAAAAATAAAAAGAAAATGCTAAATCACAAGGGGCTAGAAGCTATGTATGGTCTATCGGCTCCGTATAAAAAAACAAGGGTTAATGAGAATCAACCCAATGATGCAGCAGATGCCAGTTTGTATGGAAGCTTCTTGAAATTTCTGCAAGATCCTTCTTGATCCAAACAGCCACATGTTGCACCTTAAAAATAAAAAGAAAAAAAAAGCAATCGTGAAGGTGAAATCAAAGTCTGGATATATCTACCTATAATCCGACAACCAAGTAGGGTTGATCTTATAGATTTTTAGAAGATTGTTGCTCACTAAAGGTGAATATTGTGGAAAACCTGATAGAAGGATATGCTTATTTTCCCTTTCATGTGTAGTATGTTAAACAAGAGCTTGGAGTGCATTGCATGAATAAGCTTGTGGTCTCCGGCATGAGGATTATATCTATGTATGGCTCATTTAACCAGATCACAAAATATAAAGAAATCAAAAAGGAAAAAAATCAAAAACCTCTTTTTGCAACAATAGAAACAAGGGTGAAGTCGAATCCGGTGTTTGAGCTCGTCCTTCGTCCTTCGTCGTCCGTCGTCAGTCGTCCATTGTCCGTCGTCCATCGTCCGTAGTCCGTAGTCCGTCTTCCGTCGTCCTTGGTCCGTCGTCCATGGTCGGCCGTAGTGAGGTGAAGTCGATCTGCTCGAGTCCAGTACTCCAGTCGTTCAGTCGTCCGTCGCTCGCCGTAGTGAGGTGAAGTCGAGCTCGAGTCCAGTACCCCAGTAGTTCAGTCGTCCGTCGTCGTCATCGTCATCGTCCAGTCTCCAGTCTTCCAGTCGTTCGTCGTTCGTCGTCCGTCGTCGTCGTTGTCCAGTCGTCCAGTTCTCACAAGTGTTTCCACTGGCCGCCGTCGTCGTCGTGGATGGTAGAGACGTAGACAACTCCGGCAGCACCGTGTTCACGAGAAACCGATGACAAATCTTTGATGACCAGTCATCAGTCGTCCGTCGGTGGGAGAGAAGAAGAGAGGAAGTGAGAGTTAGGGTTGAAGTTTTAATTGAAATGAGGGATTTTGATTTGGGAATGGGCCGAAATCGAACGGCCGAGAGTGAAATTTTAATTATTTTTAATATCCATTTTTTTGATAGTAAAAAAACGGATACGTGTTTGAAACGCGTTTTAAACTTTAAATATGCCCGTTCCCGTTTTTTACCGGATTTCTGTGAACAGTTCGACAAACGGCGTTTAAAACGTTAAAAAAACGGTTCGACGTTTAAAACGCGTTTAAAACGCGAATTAACTAACTAGGGGCATGACTATGGGCTTCTGGTCGTCAATTTTTTCCAAATGTAAGAGTGTCCAATAAATGCATGTGGGACCCACCTGGTTCCAACAGTGATTTTGTAAATGTAACCATTCAATTGGAATCTTTAACTTTCTCAATGTCTGACATTAGCTACAGAACTTTCATCTAAATTTTAAGAGAAAAAGTACGCTAGTTGGTCATGTTTCCCATGCCTCCCAATATATAAACACATGAGCATCCTCCAACGCAAGAACACATGCATAAGTATCCATCAGAGAGAACATAAGGGGGCAATAAGGCCATTTCATGGGCCCATAGTCCCAATCTAAGTGCTAGGGACACATCAACAACTTTTGAGATAGGGAACATATGATCTGTAGCAATCAAATGGACCTTCTGGTGATCATTAAGAATAAGGCAACCTAATCCATCCCATGGATTTTGGCCTAAAAGATAGAGCTGTAACTGTGAAAATTATGACACTATGGGTACATCTGAGCAAATAGTTGATACCTAATGGGATCTTTGTAACACCCAAAGATCATGGGATCAATGACAATCCATCTAATGGGAATTTCTCGTGTTTGGTCGAAGCCACCAAACACGAGAAATTCCCAAGCGAGATGAGATGCCGCTAATGTCAGGACATGAGCTTCCATGTTTACCGAATGAGGGATAAAACGAGAAGAAATAAATGAAAAATCTATTAATAAAGAAAGAATATCATCAACTACACATTTAGTTGCCAAATCAATCGAAGTTGAAAGAGTTTAAAGCCATAAAAACAGCTAGGCAATCCCTTAGATATTACACCGAAGAGAAGCCGCATGATGTAGTGATCAAACTCCATCATGTATCCCCTCTGCCTCAGTAGCAGCAGCCGAAACACTACTCCCCACTTGCATTTGGCACCTATAAAGACACCTTGAAGGGATTTCAGCACACCACCTCTACAGCCTCTTTTTGTTGCAGCATTCCAAGCTCCATCGGAAGAGATAACAAGGCAGTGGCCTGGAGGAGAAACATGAATCAGATATGGAATAACAGAAGCAGGTTGAGAACCACCAGAAGCAAGTTCTTCCACACAGATTCGTCCATCATAAATTATGAAGTTCATCACAGACACTGTGCCCAAAATATCAGGATCAGTCCCTTTGAAACACAACATTATTTCGAGATTTCCAAACCTGCCAAAGAATAGATGACCATGTTAAATGAAAATCCATCTGATTAGATATATCCTTATATTTCACAAATATGAAGTTAAGCCAGTCTTTAAATGAAATTCTTAGAATCAAACCATAAGGAAGATACTAACCAAACAGAGGCAGCAAAGGAGCATTGGAATAGGGCATGATCAATAATCTCATCGAAACTAGCACATAATGGACAAAAAGCGTCAGGACTCAAATTCCTTTTAAAGAGAAGATCTTTAACAGCAAGATTCTTGCTAACATCTCCAAAGAAACATCTTCATTTTAGGCATTAAAAGAAAGTTTCAAATGATTTTCCAGATGGGATCAGGGTAAGAGGGAGAAGGCTCTGAAGTTGATAGAGAAGCATAGTAAGCAAACTTGATCGAAAAGGTACCAGAATTAAAAAATTCTCATCTCCAAAATTTTTTTTCTAGCAGAAATACTCAGGGGGATCTGAGAAATAGCAATGGTTTCAGCAGGTGAAAATATAGTACTAATTAGCATTAAATACTTTAGCATTATTTTGCTTCCAAATCTCCCACATTATGATTGAATGGACTGTAAAAATCTTTTGTTGGTTCTTTGTTGTCAAATCCAGAGCCCTTCCCCATTTTTGAGAATCTACATATAAAAAGGCAAGCTTGATCTAGAGGAAGGGCTCACTCCTAACCTTTACATATGAAGCAAACGAAGCTTGTTGAGTATGTGGACATTCAAAAGTGTGTTCCACATTCTGGGCAGCCTGGGCACACATATAACTGGATAATGATCGTCCGCTTGAGGTTAATTATTACTCCAACTACCCTTAGCAAGCTTTCCATGGGAACACTTGCACCTTGGATTGAATTCTACAAGATCTTCCAGACCAATTTAGAGATAGTACTAATTTTTATAACTTCATAACATTAAGGGGGAGCAAGGGATGCACCAAGCTAGTCTATGTATATATATATATATATATATATATTGTTAATGTTCAGAAAAATGGAATTGAAAGAAAAAATATTGTAGAGAGAATACACCTAGGCATCCCAAGACGGAACAAATATAAAAGAATTACTTCAATCCTCCACCTTTTGCATTTCCATCAGTAAAGGAGAAAAGCAAACCTAATTATCCAATAAATCAATATCTTGGGTGTTACAAAAAGTCCCAATTTACATCATTGGAAATAAAAGTTGGACCTGAATCCCAAGAATCTAATCTACAGAACTTTGCAGCACGCTTCGCAAGCAAATCAGCGACACAATTGACTTCCCAGAAGCAATGGGAAATATACCATTGCACAGATAAAAGAAAATCCTTCAAGTGCTGGCACTGCTGAAGAAATCTCCAAGGAATATTTTGACTTGATATACACTCCATCGCCGTGTTCGAATCAGATATCCAGAGACGATGGATTCCTTTTTCTCAAGCTATTTCAAGGCCTTTGAGCATAGTTGTGAATTCAGCCATGAAGTTCGATGAAACTCCAAAGTGATGAGGAAAACAAATAACAAGCTCACGGGATGATGATCTAAGGACAACACCCACTCCTGCCCGCCCTGGATTGCCCATTGGATACCATCAAGTCTATATGTTGATTTCACTTTAAAAAAAAAAAAAATCCCTTTAGGTGAGGACTCCAATAAAAACAATCCTTACATCCTTCAGAGCTAAGGGGTATGGTATAGCTTCCATCTGAATCTGCACAAAGAGCAATCTAAACATTGCAACATTACATTGAGCATTTCAGTTATGAGATCCGAGACCCACCATTCTGTACAATCGTGAAGTCTAGATTAGTGCACTATATAGCCATCAAGAAGCAGAATCTAAGGCTCTCCCCAAATTTGAATAGATCTTATATTTCCACCTATACACAAAAACCCTTTTGTAAAAGATTTAAGCCATATAGAATACTTCACCAACCCATGAGGGCTAATCCCCTAATTGAGCTTGAAATACCCATTTGGAAAGTAAATACTACCAAACAGCTTCGTCCATAAGAACTTTGGTCTCTAATCCAAAGTTCTCCTTGATGCTTTGGTTTGGATAGACAGTCATATCCAACCCAATGAATCTTCCTCTCATTCTGCTTGTGGCTCCACAAAAATCTGCATTCTACTTCATATAAGTCTTCAAGAAAACCATTAGGAAGCTGGTGTCCACCGCCTGAAGAATGACATCTCTCCCAACAAGAGATTAACATCTCTTTCCAGCAAGAATTCTGTCCTTTATATCTTGGAAAGCTCCTTCCTTGTTTTTCTCTATCTTTATAAGGAGACCCAGATATCTCCTAGGTTCAATAAGGCCATGAACTCTCACAAATTTTACAAATGAAGCTTAAATGTGGATGTTCGAGCTGAAGGTGGCAGAAGACTTTTGGCAATCAACTACTTGCTGATATGCACCACAATATATAAGGCAATCATCTGTAAAGAACAAATGAGAGTGCTGTGATGGATGCCCTTGTTGTTGGTCCCACAATGTCAACCTAAAATGTCAGTAGTTGGACCCCTATTTGGGTTTTTCCTTTTCCAAGCTTCTGTTGAGTTGGATGTTTCTTTTTGAGACCATTGTTATAACTAAGAACCACTGCACACAAATCATTCTCTACACTATGAAGCTCAATAGATGATGTCGGATAATATAGTTAGTAATTACTAAGAACCATCAAATACCTGACTTTATTGACCATTTCCATGCCAATCTAAGCCACCTGCACTCTTTTCCCTTCCCCCTTCTCTGTACGGTTTTATAGATGGCTAAACTTATTTCTAGGTGTAATCTTTTTCAAGTAGTGATATTTATAGCATATCGATAACTATGACGTTTGGAGCCATACATGACCAATCCAAAGAGAGGTGTTACAATATCCTAATAGCAATAAATCACTTCAAAATAAGAGAGAGTTTTGGAATTCATAAGAGTTCTAATGAAATGGTTTTTTTGAGCAGAAATCTACTGTATCTGTTTGCTCTAAACTTGTCGCCCTCCCTATGATATTAGACCATTTCCAAAATCAATAAAAAGTAGATAAAATCACTAGGCAATGCAGAAAGTATCTGTTGTGGACGTTAACCTGATGCCTCCATGGAAAGCAAGACAACTGATCTTGAACTACAGCAATCCCCCTCAAAAGCTAAATAATGATTCAGTCTGTTTTAGTCCTAGACGACTAGACCAACAAATAGAAGTTCTCATGAGATCCCCAAGTATGGTTAGGAAATTTTTAATCAGAGAACTGTTTGGACCCCACCACCACCATCCTTATTATCATTCCTGTTCGAGGACTCTGTTTTTTTGTCTGTTCCAATCTAAAGATGATTACTTTTCACAAGAAAAAAAAGTGACAAGCAGTACTGGAATCCATACTAAATTAAATCTCACATTAAGCTGAGTATGGCATTCTTTGTTATCTTAAATCAAGAAGAAAATGAAAAACTATATTTACATTTTGAAGATAATTATACCTATTCTGGATTTTTGGGTGGGGACCATTGGCATGAAAAGCCCAATTAATCCACATCTGGAGAGAATCACCACATGATTTTCGTCTGCATTCCTGAAAAATGTGCTGACATAATGCTACTGCAAACCCAAATAGTGTGAACCAAAAGAATGGCTTAAGCCCATGTTGGATGGTTCTAATGAAGTCTAAAATCACACAAAACAATGGAAATATCAGATAGCAGGTTGGGAATATTAGAACAGCACACAATTCTGTAGAATTTCTAAGAAACAGAATCAATTTCTGCCCTACACAAGGTAGCGCAGTAGAGTCACAGAATAAAGAAAGGAACCGGACTATAGGGAACTCTGAAAAGTTAGAACAGAACAGTTAGAACAAACCTAAACTCTAGTCGATGGCTTTATTCCAGTAGCAGATTCAGCCTGCAGAAATTGAGCCAAGAATTTAGAGAAATATAAGACATAAATTTACTACCTTAAAAATCTACCATATGGTAATTTAATTAATTTGATCATATGATTTTTGGCCGCAAATTTTGTGTAGTTAGAGCAGGCACATCATTTTTTGCTAACTGGATGGTTGGTGGTACAGGAGAAAATCATCTAAGATGGTTTATCATGTGATTGAAATCGGCTACAAATTTGACATGTATGCGATCCAAATTAAGTGTATATTTTAAACATTTTGGAAGTGCTACCAATCATGAACAACGGAAATGGAGGACTTCCAAGCTTGGTGACCATCCTTTAAGATATGAATCCATCTGCAGATGCCAAAAGTGGCTCATATCACTACAATGTGGCCTGCAATTCAGCACACAACAGAGCACATTGAGTTTGGCCTAATCCAATAAGCCTACTGTTTAATCATCATCTTAAAAAAAAAATATATATATATATATATATATGTATATGAAATATGAAAACAATTTACATTCTCAACCAGAGGATTTGCCTGACCTTGTAATTTTCTTTTCCTTCAGTTGACATAACATGGAATCACATTGCAACCCACGTGCGTAGAAATGAAGAGAAAAACTATATTTGTGGGATGTGTTTGATCTTGTAATTATCTTTGCCTCCATCAAGATGTGGGTGCAAGGGAAGTATCTCCAGTACTTTTAGTGTGCTGGCATACTACAATCCTTCTGGAAGATTCCTCAACCGTGAACAAATGTGGAAGCAGAGAAATGCTAAGCTTGGCAATGCCCCTTTTTCAATCTCAGTCCATTCCAGGAGATTCCAAGAAGCAATAATAAATATCTCTAGCTTAGGGAACCCACCCACCCACCCACCCAACAAAATTCTTTGTTTATTACTTTGACCTCACAAGCTCTCCAAAGTGTCAGATGTTTCAAGTTGTGAAGAAATTTGTTGTTGCGTGGCTCCAAATCACATGAACCTGCACAACACAGATTAGAGGCTGGCCCAGAGGGGACTCCGGGACCAGGCTCTGATTCTTAAGTCAGATCCAAAGATACTCATTCCATTTCCCTATTTCAGTCGATTGATAGTCTTACCTATAGGGCTGGTTGGATGCCCTTTATATAGAAGATATGAGTCTTTCTTATTGGTTGGGCAGCTCAAACGTGAGTCCATGGGCCTTCCCCCCATTGGTGATACTATCCTGCATGGCTGCTGACCTGACCGGAGTCATAACGGCTAACTCAACTAGGTTTAGTTTCCCTCAATGGCTAACCTGACCAAGATTAGTTCTTCTAATGGTTAACTCAACTAAGGAGAACCTAGGTTAGGTAGCTTGGGGGTTGAGTAATCTCATTTGACCATGGGTTAGATAACCGTTGAATCCCAGTTAGCTTTCTCGAATAGAGTTGCCAAAGAGCGGACCTCCCTTAGGAGTAGGTTAGTAGGTCGGGAACTTCCTTTGGGAGCTGTTCGAGAGGTCAAGAGCTTCCTTCGGGAGTTGTTCATGAGGTCAATGAACTGGGGACGAGGAGCTTTAGTTCGTGTCTATCAAGACTGTGGGTGCAACCACATGACCATTGACTGGTCCACAAGTGTATATGGTATATCACATACCCCCCACTCCTCGAGCTCCCAGCATTGGAGTTCGGGGAGTAAATACTGAAATGGCATATCATATTCGCCCCACTCCTTGAGCTCCCAATATAGGAATTCGGGGAGTGTCCTTTGTAGTCGTTATGGGCTGGGTGTATGGGATTTGATGCTCTCTTAGGTGTTTATCCTGCCTTGATATTCACACCTTCGGCAATGGTGATATGACGGCTATCGCTAACTTGCCATAGATAGGGGTCTAATCATGGGTGGATGTGTCAGATTTGTAATGGTGTAGGTGATCAGGGCATAAATAGATCAGATTCTTACCATCTCGATCGTGGATAGCGTAGCATCCAATGGATAGCATCTTCTCTAGAAGGACTTGTGTTTCTTTAGGGGTTTGTGGACTGATAAACCTCGTTTCATCAAACGGTGCTTTGGACCTGTAATCGAGGCGTCAGTCAGAGGGTATTTATAAGGTTTGGCTGGGTACTCGGTCTACTTGGTTTCATCTTCGCCAGAGTTTCCTGTGGTTGTCCTGTCATCAACAAGGCCGTCGTCGTCCTCAATGATTTCTGAACGACGCTCTCTAGTTTTCAAGTTTCGAAAGACCTAGTAAGCCCATTCTTACCATCCTTCTCTTTGTGTAATTCCTAGGTTTATGGGATCTAGATGCCAGTATCCTCTTCCTCTGAGAAATCCTTTTGAGTCTATTGTGACAACCCAAACCTGAGATAAGGGTAAGAGTCCCACCCTCCACACCCGCCTGGGAGATCTGTGAGGTGTCCCCACCAAGAACACGGCAAGTACCAGGGGGTTTGAGAGATCGGTGAGGGTGTGCAAATTTTAATACCACATTGCCTAGGAAGAGATTATTAGGCTAGTTAATAACCTCTAGCCTCTTTAACATGGTACAACGCGGTTTAAAGCCTTGAGACCCATGTTCTAAAGAGGGAAATATTGTGCAAGGTTAATGGGGCCGGGGCATTACATCTATAGCCGGAATGCCTAATGAGTACATTAGGGCCCATAGTAGTGAACGTCGTATCTTGACGAAAAATCCCATGGCGCCAAAGAGGGTTAGACCAAAGTTCTTCTCTGGGGTTCGAGACACCATAGTAGGTCTATAAATAGGTGAAGTTGCCTCCAGAGTCTCCCTTGCAGGCTTGGGGAAGTTTTGCAGGGTGTACCATATACCTGCCTTAGTGGAACTCCGTGTTCCAAAGGCGTTAGAGAGGGAAAATCATCACCACGCAAGGGAGATCAGTATATACGAGGTTGCCCTCATAGTTGGCCTCCGCATACCCTTTCACCCATTCGTCTATCAAGTACTGAGGCACTATGGGCTTGTACCTGGCCAGTTGGTACCCAACTCGTGGATGAGTTTGGGTTCTATGTACGGTTGAGAGACCTAAAGATAGAACACACTCTCTGATTGTTTGTGTCTGTGTACTACCTTTCTGCCCACAATAATTTTTCTGGTGGTTCTATTTTCGGCGTCGAGAAAATGAGTACCAAATCATGACGATATACCAACCTCTGGTTCCCCAATGGAAGGACAGTTTCTTTTTTGTACGTCCCGACCAATCATACAACATTCCGACCAGGTGGTTGTTATTAAACTGGCCAGGGCGAATAAGAGATGCACACTCCAAGCTGAGGAAGAAGAGATCATGACATTGTTGACTAGTTATGCTTGGGTGTTCCTTGCGTCGCATTTGTCCCGCAACCAGTTCCTTGTGAGGTTTGGTTTGAGTCCGAGTGAGTTTCCCATAAGTCCTTTAGACTATTCTTGTCTTTATGTTTCTTCATTTCTCTTCTAATGTTTTTCCGTTTTCCTTGTAGTCCCCATGGATCCCAACTTTATGCTCAACATTATGGACCTAGCCCTTGAGGAGGAAGTTGGGCTGGGGCAAGTCGATTGTGGTAACCTTGCCTTGGCGGACAAGGGTGACCATCGGGAAAAGGAGGCTATTCTTGTTGTGAACGTGGATGACACCTCTCCACAACCTTCCCCTAAGCCAGAGGCGTCTGATGACCTCCTTCCCCTTTCCAAAGTTGCAATGAGGAAGCGTAGCTGTGGAAAGGAAGTTGTGAGTGACTAACAAGGTGGGTAAAGTGGTGCGCATGAAGGTGGTATGGATATGGGGTCACAAAGGCCCACTAGGCCACCTAGTCATGAAATAAGTGGAGCAAGCGCTGGTGCTGGAGGTGATGTTGTTGCTTGTGCTGTTGACTCTGCCACTTCGGGTAGCCTGCTTCATAAGCGAAAGAGGGAGAAGGGAAAGATGGCGGCAATGTTAGTTGGGGAACCCTATGTTCCTCAATATTGTCTCACGTGTGAGTAGTCCATTCATAATCATCCTACATACGTGAGGATTGTCGTGCTAGAAAGTCCACTGCCAAAAGACAAGGCCTTGCACAAGGAGGAAGATTTCCCACATCTTCTTGGTCAGGTGTTTATACATCTGGCAGAGGTGAGAGTTTGCTATATTTGTGATTTTTCTTTTTGTTTGGGCAGTTGCTTGTGTGTTTAATTGCTTTGTTTCATTTGCCATGGTCAAGCGTTGCTCAGTGAGCTCCTTAGTCATGCTGATGATTACTATCGGTCAACGAGGAGCTGTGAGAGGAGGGCTAATGAGGGTTGGTCGCATGCTGTCTTGAGGAAGAAGAAAACTCTTATTATCTCTCCTCAAGCTTAATCCAAAATTCTATTGTGCAACTTCAGTTTTTGGACTAAGATATCTATTTTATAGAAAAGCCTAATTTAAAGATTCCAGTTAGATGGATGAGATTAAGCCACGTTGTGTGATACTAATGGGTAGCCTTTAAGTTGTTTTTAATTGCACAAAAGGAAAATACTAAAAAAGCATAACTTGTAACTCTTAGTGGTAGAAAGTTTTATAACATGTTTCTTCCTCACTACTAACACCCGCAATGGACCCTCAAATGCATAGAATAAAATTACCGAAAATTACCGCCATAAAGCTAGTCCATTCTACATTAAGCCAAAAGTGTCAAGACTAGTGAATGATAAAAATATTTGAAACAATTTTTAAATAATAATATATATTATCGAGGCCCTATATTCCTATTAATTATAGTCCAACAACTTGTTCACTTGGATATTACCTTTAATAAGGTGCAAAAACTCTATTGAGTGTCACCCCATTCAAGCATACATTCTACAGGGCAAATGTCCAGTGTGTGGTCATTCATATCAGTAGACATTAGCCACTAGCATACCACAAGAAATTAAGAGATACACGCAATAGTAAGTGCCTCTCAGGTATAAGAAAATTAACTACCATAAATTCTCATTACGAAATACAATTGGCAGTAAATCAATTTGGAAATTTTTTTGGATCAATGATCAGCACAATTAAGTATTTATATCTTTATTTTAGTTCTAGTCTCCATTGAAATATACAATACAATAACCTGATGCATACCCCCGAAAGAGATTTCCAAACTTGGATCAGGAGAAGATAAAATATGCTTTAAAGAAAACTCAAATCAGATAAAGAATTTTTCAAAACGTGACTTTAGTAAAATTGAGGCTGCCCATTTGCATCCAAGCTCAATAAGTAAGACTTTGTAGAGATCTACCCACATCAAGGCCCAAGCTTACAAAGTATATTTGGCCCTAGACCAAGGTATGACCAAACCCCAACAATATTGTGGACTAAGCCATAAAAAAGCACCAAAGAAGTCTCAAACAAACTTAGTCTAATCCACAATCGTTGGTTTTAATGAGATTGGTACATTTCACATCGATAGTCATTTTCTATAATAATAGACAAGTAGTAAGATCACACCACTTGGCACAATCACAATCGTTGATTTTAATGAGACTCAACTATAAATATGATGGTAATGAAAACCCTAAATGCACAAATGAATTGAGAATTTATATTGAGTGATTAAGAGAAAGTCTCTCCTCATAAGAGTTTCATCATTGAAGAAGCTTCTTCCATCAAGCGATGATGGGTTCAAGTGCTGCTTTTGTTTGGAGGATTTAACCTTTGTGAATCTATAGGTAACCCTAAATCCTCTCTATCAATTGTTTAGAAAATTCCCTAACGCACATGAGGAGGTATTTTTAAGGATTAAATTTTGATTTGACATTTTGTATTCTTAACAATTGCTATTATCGCTGATATTTTCATTAATTAGTATCATAGCCACCCAAATGTTAGGGTTTTGCCCTTATAATGGAAGAGATTGTCTCCCCTTTGTGCATCCTTCATGTTCTTCATAAAAATTAGGATATTTTCCAATTCTGATGATGAAAGTGATAAAAAAATGTTATTTTAAGAGTACAATAATAATCCAATCTCAGATTTAAAAATAAAATAAAAATGTACGACTTATTCTGTACCAGATCTATTCCTTGTGGTTGAAACATGGTTCCCATGGTTGTTGGTTTGTCTATGAAACTGATTTATTAAAGGGAATAAAAAAACACCATCTCTTCTGCAAGCCCATATGGAGGTTGTAGCGATGGTGCAAATCTTCCACCTGGCAATTTTGCCCTTTCTTCTTTATTATTTTTTTTATTCTTTTTATTTTACTTTTTTAAGTTGTTTGTGCCCTTCATATTTTTATAATACTTAAATGCCCTCTAAATTTAATTCCTATATTACTCTAATATCTCACATCCTTTCTTTATTTCTCCTAATTTCCTTTTTCTTTAGAAAGTCATATATCTCTCTCTCTCTCTCTCTCTCTCTCTCTCTTAAACGTTCCTATCTTCCTTTCCATCCGAAATATCTTTTATAATATATTTTCTCAATCAATTCCTTATCCCTTCATCCTCAATCTATATATTTCTAAATATTACCTAAAAAATATAAGGGAACTCAATATTCGGTAGAGCTTTCTTAAGAAAGCCACACTGTGATTTATCTTCCCATATTGACCGATATTGAGTATCCCATCATATAAGGGAACTCAAAATTTGGTAGAGCTTTCTTAGGAAAGCCACCGTATGATTTATCTTCTTACCATTTCTATTCTTAAAACAACTCATTGTACACCTCATCATCCTTATCTCCCTAGTAGCCTAAGGTTATTCATTGCATTTATTTATACTTAATTCTTGTAAAAAGGTAATTAATGAAAAACAGAGAATCAATTTTCTATTAAAGCCAACGTATGATTTATCTTCTTACCATTTCTATTCCTAAGACAACTCATTGTACACCTCATCATCCTTATATCCTTAGCAGCTTAAGGCTATCCATTGCATTTATTTATACTTAACTCTTATACAAAGGTAATTAATGAAAAATAGAGAATCAATTTTCTATCGACATTGTGTGGTAATAACAGATTTCATAGCTTCGTCTACCATCATCAAATTAAGATAGGTTTGCTAGGCCTTTAGAAGAAATAACATAATTCAGATCTAAAATTCATTAATAATAATTTCAGATACACCTTTAAAAATTTCTTCATATACAAAGTCCCCATAAGTTAAAGATGATAAATAACATATTGTATACTTATATTTTTTAGTTATATGTTTAATTTAAGATGATAGATGTCAAATACAATAGATCGGATTTATACTTATGGTGGGTCTATGAAAAGTTAAAAATTTATTCCATACATTCGTTATAATTTAATTTTACATTGTATTAAGTTTATCTAACTAAGAAAAGTTTTTATAAAATACATCTTTTTAGTGACTGGCTATGTTTGCATTAACATTTTGGTGAATCTCTATGACAAATATGGATTTAAGTATAAAAATTATCTGGAATACTTGAATCTCTATACATGTAGTTTCAAGGGCTAGTTTTTACCTTTGATTGCATTTAATTCACAATTTTGAACATATAAATGATATCTTCTAATATAGCTTGCATACTGGTCAGCCACATGAATATTTTTCAAGCAGTTATGAAAGCCAGTAAAAAATAGTGAAAAGTAGATTAGCAATCAGATCCTGTGGAGTTCTTGTCATGGATTCTAAATGCACTAAATGCAAATCTTGGGAGTTTAAAGAAAAACAGTAAAACATCTACAAGTACTCTCAAGTTTTCACTATTGTTTGATATTATTTGTTAACTCAACTAATGTCACAAAACTCTTGGGTTTATATCTATTCTCTTGAGATTTTTTCTTCTTTCTTCTAGACATGGATCTGCCTATAGTAAGCGATGCATCCAGAACAAACTTTGATTAGTATCTGAAAGAAAATGATATGTTATACAGAATTCCGACATGTTTTCTCCAATGTTGTTCATTTGGTTCAGTTATGTAAAATCAAACTGAGAACCTATGTTTTTTTTTTTTACTTACCAAAAGAAAAATAAAAATGGATTCCATATTTCTAATTCAATTACCATACTAGGAATAAAAAAAGTAAGTATTTGCACCTATTTCTGTGTGAAATTTTCAAATATTGGGCTAGGATATATTGTGCAGGGCAGATATTGCAAATGGTTTCCTTTTCCTTGTAGACCCAGCACAACCCAAGGACCAAGACTATTGGCCCATGGTTTCTTTCCATATATATAAGCACAATATAGCCTATGGACCAAGACTGGAAATATACCTGTTATGTTCCTTCTTATTTCACCCACCATTTATTTTCCCCTTAATATTTGAGCAATCCCCCTTACATGTATCTCCTTCTCTCTTTCCTTACTTAGGCCATCAACCCAAAATTCTCTCTCAAATGCATATTACAATCCTAAAATCGCTTTTTAACTCTCACATAGAATATATCTATCCCCCTTCTCAACCAATTTACTCACCGGATCTCTCTCTCTCTCTCTCTCTCTCTCTCTCTCTCTCTCTCTCTCTCTCTCTCTCTCTCTCTCTCTCTCGTGTGGGTGCACGTGCACATGCGCATTCCACTTTTCCTCTCTTTCCCTCTTTCCATAATCTCCCTTTCATATGTTGGTGAATGATACTCTGGGAATGGAATTTTATCCACCAAAGGTATCTGGAAAAATTGAGGTAGTTATCTTAATCATGGTTTGTGTGTATAGTTACATTCACATTTTTGACATCCTTCTAGAAAGAAGATCCCTTCAAGAAAGCATTTCATGTCATTTTGGGATTTTTCTTTTAATGGTTGGATCTGTGTGCTCGGTATAGATGTATTGCAAAATATTAGTAGGGCTCCTTTGTAAGGGGGTAGATGACTTGCAAGTTGATCACGTTATTTACATTACTATAGGACCACAAAAATTTTGAAATTTAAAAATCTT